>NW_011169560.1:0-456 GCF_000146605.3 Meleagris gallopavo
GAGAGCTGGGGCTGTTCAGCCTCCTGGGAAGAAGTGAAGGCTCCAAGGGAACCTGGTAACAGTCCCTTTCAATACCTCAAGGAAAGAACAAGGGAAATGGAGGTGAATCTAAGGAAATGTCTTGTACAGTGAGGGTGCTGAGGCAGTGGCACAGGTTGCCAGAGACATGGTGGATGTGCTGGCCCTTTCAAGGTGAGCCTGGCTCAGACTCTGAGCAACTTGATCTAGCTGTGGATGGTCAGCATGGGGAGGTCGGATCACATCGCAAACCTACCTGCATACAAGCAGCGCACCAACATGAGGTGCATGATGTTCATTACCTGCTGGACAGATCTCACACCACTGACTGGAGGAGCCCCAGGCAATCCTTCAACTCCATCAGGCTGCAAAATGAATCAGAAGAGACGCAGAACATCATTAAACTACAACGAGGATGCACACAATAGCCCTTAAAAA
>NW_011169561.1:0-717 GCF_000146605.3 Meleagris gallopavo
GTTTGTCCAGCTCAGAAGAAATATTTATCTACACGCATCAAAGCTTCTGCAGTCAGTGGAGGGAAACTGGCCTACCCATGCCACGATTCCCTTCAAGTCTACACCTAAATTTCGGCAGGAGAACTGTGTTGGGTGAGATGAAGATCCAGCCTGGCAGGGGACCAGCGACCGCCTCAACAGACACGGGTGTTAGTTAGAGAGTGTGCTGGTAGAGCATAGTGAGCTCTGCTTTCTGCTCTGTAAGGCTGTTTGCCCCGTAAATTGTAGGTGAAAGGAGAGGTTTAAGGGGATTGGCAAAAAGACAGTCCAGTAAGTATTGCTGTGGCTACCAGCAGACAGTTGGCTTGTTTTTACAGCGTTTCTTTCTTTATAAACATTTTTCTAAGCTTGTTCCTGTGGAAATGACAGTCTCTTCCACGTGGATCCCAATTCCCTGAAGCCAGAGCAGTCCCTGAAATAAGCAGCGCTGCTCTGAATCTGAACTTGTCAAAGTCCGTTCAAGTTTGGCACCAAAAGTAGGCCTGATTCCCGGCCCTGTGGGTCTCAGTGGCCGCTCCCTGCCACCCTCTGTGGCATCATGGTCACCACCTCATGGGGGATGTGGGTGCGGGCCCTCAGCTCCAAAGCAAGAGGTAACAGCTCCACAGCTTCTCTGAGCAACCTATTCCAGTGCACCACTGCCCTCCGATTCAAGAATTTCCTCCCAGCGTCCAAGCT
>NW_011169562.1:0-585 GCF_000146605.3 Meleagris gallopavo
TGGGACAGTTGATTTGAATTACCAGAGAGCCTCTCTATTTCATACGTCCATTCTACAGCCACCAGCAGGTAGTTTCTCAGTATTACTCCGTATCGCCAAGAAATGATCGCCCTGTGGTAAAAAGCAGGCTATCCAGGTGGACTTCAGAATTTACCAGGAAGACCTGAAACATGGACCCAAGCGTGTAATTTCTCCTACCTTGTGAGTTTTGAAGAAGTGCTAGTAGTGATGTCTCAAGACACAATATCAGAATCCTCCACAGGTTTCAAGCCTGATACTGGATAGCTTTGGCTTGGCAGTTTGACAGGTAGCTAATCTAGCTATCATGGGGCTGGATCCCGGTTTTAATTCTGGAACTGCAGTAGCAGAATGAAAGGCAGCACCTTTCTTTTGGGCCCTGCACAGATGCAGGACAGGTATTGACCTTATCTATCCTCCAGCAAGTCCCCCAGACTTTTCATGTTACCTGAGTGTGAGTAAAGCTCCTATTCCCCTCACATACCCCATTTAACCTCCAGTCTCAGGAATAAACTAGTCTGCATAGTGGTCTCAAAGACTACCTGACTGGCATTCCCTTCCCTTTTT
>NW_011169563.1:0-471 GCF_000146605.3 Meleagris gallopavo
TACATTTTCTCACCAAAAATACCAGTTGTCTCCCCCAACAATATGGCAATATCTCCCAGAAATACCGGTTTCTCACCCAAACACAACGTTTCCTACCAGAAATACCAGGATTCTCCCCCAAAATAGGACATTTTCTGCCAGGAATCGCAGTTTTCTCCCAGAAATATCACATTTTCTCAGAAATACCAGTCTTCCCTCCGAACGTAGGACATTTTCTCCAAGAAAGTGGAGATTTTCCCCCCAAAATACGCCATTTTCACCCAGAAATTGCAATATTCTCCCCCTGAAATATCACGTTTTCTTCCAGAAATAGCAGATTTCTCCATGAAATATGACATTTTGGAACAGAAATACCAGTTCTCTCACAACAAAATCAGCGTTTTCTACCAGAAATACCAGTTTTCTCCCGGAATACGGCATTTAACTCTCAGAAATGGCAGTTTCTCCCAAAATACTGGTATTTTCTCCAAC
>NW_011169564.1:0-614 GCF_000146605.3 Meleagris gallopavo
AAAGCGGCTATTTGCGGTATAAAATGTCGTATTTATGCGATAAAACTGGCATTTCTTGGAGAAAATATCATATTTTTTGGGAAAAATCTACTATTTCTTGGAAAAGGTGTCATATTTAAGGGAAGAAATCTGGTATTTCTGGAGAAAATGTCATGTTTGGGGATAAAATAGGTATTTCTGGTGAAAAACGTAGAGTCTTCGGTGATAAAACTGGAATTTCTGGAGAAAAAATATCATATTTTGGGAGAAAACTCGTATTACTTGAAGAAAATGTCATGTTTTGGGGGCAATATCTGGTATTTCTGGGAGAAAAACGTCCTATTTCTGGTTGAAAAAAAAGGTATTTGTGGGAGGAAACTGCAGTTCCTGGCAGAAAAATGGCTTACTTTTGGGACAAAAACGGTTATTTGTGGTAGATAATACCCCTATTTTTTGGGAGAAATCTACTATTGCTGGGAGAAAAATGTCATATTTTGGGGAAGAAAACTGGTATTTCTGGGAGACAATGTCATTTTTTAGGAGAAAATCGGTGTTTCTGGAAGAAAACGTTGAGTACTCGCTGATAAAACTGCTATTTCTGGAGCAAAATATCATATTTTGGGAGAAAAACTCGT
>NW_011169565.1:0-535 GCF_000146605.3 Meleagris gallopavo
TTAGGAAGGATAGAAAGTGTGACGCGGGGAACTACCAGCATGTCAGTCTCACCTCTGTGCTGGTCACGGATCATGGAGCAGATCATCCTGCAAGTGACTCTCAAGCACACATTCCAGTGCGTCACCACCCTGGGCGTGAAAAAGCCTGCCTCCTAATAACCAACCTAAACCTCCCCTGTCTCACTTGAAAACCATTTCCCCCTTGTCCTATCGCTATCCACCCTCCTAAACAGCCGTTGCCCCCTCCTGCTTATGCGCTCCCTTTGAGTCTTGGAAGGCTGTCATGAGCTATCTCCAGAGCTTTCTCTTCTCCCACACAAACAATCCCAGTTCCCTCAACATTTCTTTCTAAGAGAGGGGATCCAGCCCTCTGATCATCTTCGTGGCTCTTCTCTGGACCTGCTCCAAAAGCTCCACATCATTCCCGTGCTGGAGCCCCAGGCCTGGACGCAGTGCTGCACATGGGGCCGCACCAGAGCCGAGTCAAGGGGGACAATCACCTCCCTCTCCCTGCTGGTCGCTCCTCTTTGAATGC
>NW_011169566.1:0-360 GCF_000146605.3 Meleagris gallopavo
AGCTCTCGAATACTATGTCTCTGCTTTACTTGGAGCCACAATTCGTCCCAGTGAGGCTCTCCACTTCTGCGCATCTGCATTCAGAGAGGAAAAGATTGGAAGGGAAAACGCGCTCTAACAAGGCATCTGCATGTTTGATGAGGGACAGATGTAGTGCTCTCTGGGAGAGCGTTTAAGAAAGAGGAAGAGATCCTTTCAGGACTGCGGAGAAGAAACCCCCACTCGCAGGTAGTGCAGGAGGCTGAATTCGCAGCTGTCGGCATCGGAATCGCACTCCTTCGCTCTCATGCTCAGAGAGCGGCATTCACTCTGAACCGCTCCGGAGACTATGCCGTAGCTGTCCGAGAAATAGCGCTTCTC
>NW_011169567.1:0-512 GCF_000146605.3 Meleagris gallopavo
TTTTAAGAATTGGTATTGCAAGAAATGATTCTTGAGGTCCCTTCCAACCCGGGCCATTCTGTGATTCTGTGACTAGGAAAGGCGTTACAACGGAGGTGTGATGGTGGGAGGACTGGCAGAGCAGAGAGGTACTATAAAGGAAGGGAAGAAGATTGCTCCCCCATATCAGAAGAATTCCAGGTGCAGAGGAAAAAGACATCACCAAGGAGGGACCTCCAGAAGGAGATCCTTCCCCAGCTGCAGTCAGCCCTTGCATGAGCTCTGAGAGAGGTGCAGCCAGGCTCCAGCCCTTCCGTCACACAGCTGAATTGCCTTCACCTGTGCTCCCAGGGCTGAGCAGCTCCTTTCTGCAGGTGCTCAACCAGTGCTTCAGGCTGGGACTCAACAGATCCCATGCATATGTGAAAGATTTTTTTGTTTTTGTTTTTCTTTTTTTCTAGGGGAGATTTGAAAAAGCCAGAGGTTCTCTGCCCTTGCTCCTGCGCTTTGTTCCTGCCTCCACCTGCCACCAG
>NW_011169568.1:0-480 GCF_000146605.3 Meleagris gallopavo
TCACAGGAAGACATCTGCACTGCAGGGAGAGATGTTGGGCAGCCCAAATTCGCCCTGCACAGCCTTTGTGTCGCGAGTTCGCTCCCTGTCTCTGCCCCATCTCTGCACCCTGGAGCTGTGCCTTGCAGCAGCTGCTTCCCGCATCTCCTTCTTGTGTCACCCATAGACCTCATCATACCTCTGTGCCACCAGCTGTGCCCTGCAGACCCTGCTCTGACTGCAGAGCAGTACTTAGGAGCATCTCCCTGTCTGCAGGAACCGTGGAACAGCTCAGACACACCCCGATGTGGCCAACAAAAGGGATTCTGGAGCTCTCTGTAGGCAGAGGAGTGGCTATGGGTCTTTTCGGACCCATACTTGATTATCTATAAGGAAGCTGAAAACTAAAGTTTCTTGACAAGAAACTACCATTGCATGAAGTTTCAAATAGAGATTTGGTAGTCTTTTGCTCTGAAAGTGTACAAAGCTTGCGGAGACGCA
>NW_011169569.1:0-376 GCF_000146605.3 Meleagris gallopavo
AGTCTGTCCTGTGCTCCATCATCCCATGCAGACCATCACCGGGTGTTGCACGCGATCTGACAGTAACACTGGAACGCTCTGATGGCATTTTGTTCCTTCCGGTGATCCTGAAGGCTCAGAGACTCACGGGGAGAAATACAGATGTCTCAGAGGTACCAGGAGGGGAAGGTCTGCCCTCCAGGGCAACATACAGGCCGTGTTTCTATCCTGGCCAACACTTCCACCTGTACAGGGGCACGTCCTGGCCGCCTGTACCACACCTTCTGGCCGGATGTCTGCGGCTGCATAATAATATCAGGCACCAAAAGGAGTGTCCTGATCTGCCACAGGGACGTGATGGGGGTCCCTTTAGCAGTGAAGATCGGAGTGTTGGCCA
>NW_011169570.1:0-600 GCF_000146605.3 Meleagris gallopavo
ACCATTTCTACGCCCCCAAAAGATGGCATTTACTCCCAGAAACGCCAGCTTTCTCACACATTCCTCACCTTTCCCCCCACATAAGACCTTTTCACCCAGAAATGACAGTTCTCTTAGGAATACCTCCCAATTCCCACTAATCAGCTACACTACACTCCGGACTATGACACTTTCTCCCCAAACTAGGACGCTTTCTCCCAGAAAGGCCGCTTTTTCCCCCCAAAGTACACCGTTGGCTTCCAAAAGAACACATTCTCCCCAAGAAATACCTCCCTTCTCCAATACAATGACATTACCTCCCAGTAATGCTACCTTGGGCCCAAACTTTGGACAGCTTCTCCCACTAATACTACTTTTCCATCCAAAAGAGGACATCTTCTCCCCAAAGAATGCTATTTTCTCCCGGAAACAAAGCAGCTTTCTCACACATGGGTGGCATTTTCCAACCAACTATGCTACTCTCTCCCAGAAAGAGCACTTTTCTGACAAGTACCTTCCCTTTTCTCTCAAAAATACTGCTAGGCACTCCTCAACAGGACATTTTCTCCCATCTACACCCCGTTTTCTCCCCAAAGGACCCCTTTTCACACCAAAAATACC
>NW_011169571.1:0-458 GCF_000146605.3 Meleagris gallopavo
TGCAGAAATACTTGAACCTGGGGGCGTTTGACCCCTCGACCCTCCAAAATCCCTCCATGCCAATGGCACCCCAAGATTCCCAAGCCCAATGGGACTCCCTCCCCACACCCTCCTAAATCCAATAAGCCCCCCCAGAAAGGCAGGACCCGTGGGAACCCTCAGCCCCTGCCAATCCCCATAGGACTCCTCACAATAAAGCAGGGGCCCAGAGAGCCCTGCAGCCCAATGGGACCCCCAACACAATGGGACTGCCCAACCCCAAGAAGACCCCCTCCGAGAAATCAGAGTAGGAGCCCCTGGAGCCCCCAGTCCCAATGGGCCACAGCTGCCATCCATCAGCCGCCTGTAAATTCTCGATGGAAAGTAAAGGCATCGACAGCATGAGATGATCGAGCCAGAAACGGGCAGCACAAACAGAGTGGGGAGAAATGCTCTGAGTCAGAGATACGGCTGAGCTG
>NW_011169572.1:0-446 GCF_000146605.3 Meleagris gallopavo
AAGCGGCATTCGCGCTGAACCGCTCCGGAGACTTTGCCGTAGCTGGCCGAGAAATCGCGTTTCTCCCCGAATGCCGCTTTCAGCCGTCAGCAGCGGTCTCGTGTTTCTCGCTTGCCGAGAACGGGCCACTTCAGCCGGCTGCTTTTCTCCGACGAGTGAGCGGGCTCCTGTGCGCGCATCGGAAAGGAGCGGCTTGCACTTCGCCTTGGCTACATGCAGAATGCACTACGCCTACCTCTGAATACTACGTCTCTGCCTTTATTTCGAGCCACAATTCATTCTAGTCAGGTTTTCCACTGCTACACATCTGCATTCAGAGAGGAAAAGAGTGGAAGGAAACAAGCACTAATAAGGCATTTGCAAGTTCGAGGAGCGACAGCTGTAGTGCTCTCAGGGAGAGCGTTTCAGAAAGTGGGGAGAGATCCTTTCAGGACTGCGCAGAAAAA
>NW_011169573.1:0-507 GCF_000146605.3 Meleagris gallopavo
GCTGGTTTTTCCTGGCTTTGGTTTTGCTCTTTGGTTATTGTTAGTATGCTGGCCTTGCATTGCTGTTAAATTTTCGTTCTTTCTTTCCCATTGTTAAGCACTGGTGAGCTTTGTTCTCTCTTTACTTTGTTAGGATTCTTTGCTTTGCCATGCTGGTGAATTGAATTCATTGGCTTTCCTCTTGTATTTCTCGACCTCGTTTTGCTTTGCTTCGTTTTCATTCCTTGTTGTGTTTTGCCTTTTTTTCTCTTTTGTGCCTTTTTGTTTTCTTTGCATTGTCTTTGTTTCATATTTGTAGGTTCTTTGTCTTTCCTGTTCCTTTCCTTGCGTGATCTTGTTCCTTGCTGCAAGCATTCCTTTCCTGTTCAGAGTATGTTTTTATGTTTTACTTTGATTTTTCTTGCTTTTTATTGTTTTCTTAGTTCTCTTCTTCCCTGTTCCTTTTTTGCTTTCTTTCCTTTTCCCAAGAGTTTGACTTGCCTCTTGTATGGGGCTGCTGAATCATGG
>NW_011169574.1:0-502 GCF_000146605.3 Meleagris gallopavo
CAACTCCATCAGGCTGCAAAATGAAATCAGAAGAGACGCAGAACATAATTTAGAACACAACAAGGATGCACACAATGCCCTTAAAAAACACCGCATGGATGCAATTAGCACATAGCCCTATTAATGACAGCCATCCAGCTTGAGACCCTCCAGAAAAGCAGAGCTCACAGCTCTGAAAGAAAGCAGGAATCACTCACCCCATTCTAAGGGCTCACCCCACACCCCAAAGGAAGCAGTCTCCAGATTCACATGCTGCTCTTACAGCTAGCAGCCCTTCAAGCGCACTTGCCATCCCCAAAAAGACAAGATCACAGCCCTAGAAAGAAAAAAGAAACCACTTACCCATTCCAAGGACCAATACTCCCCCACACTCTCAAGTGAAGGAAGCAGCTTCCAGGTCCAAATACCTACCAGCCCTTAAGTACGCTCAGGGTTCCCTGCTAAAAAACAGAGAGAGCAGCTCCACAATGGAGAAGGAAAGAAAAAAAAAAAAAAAATACAA
>NW_011169575.1:0-513 GCF_000146605.3 Meleagris gallopavo
CGCGTTTCTCCCCAAACTCCGCTTTCAGCCGTCAGCAGCGGTCTGGTGTTTCTCGCTTGCCGAGAACGGACCACTTCAGCCGGCTGCTTTTCTCCGACGAGTGAGCGGGCTCCTGTGCGCGCATCGGAAAGGAGCGGTTTGCACTTCGCCTTGGCTACATGCAGAATGCACTACGCCTACCTCTGAATACTATGTCCCTGCCTTTATTTCGAGCCACAATTCATTCTAGTCAGGATTTCCACTGCTACACATCTGCATTCAGACAGGAAAAGAGTGGAAGGGAAAACCAGCTCTAATAAGGCATTTGCAAGTTCGAGGAGCGACAGCTGTAGTGCTCTCGAGGGAGAGCGTTTCAAGAAAGGTGGGGAGAGATCCTTTCAGGACTGCGCAACGAAAAACCCCCCACTCGCAGGTAGTGCAGGAGGCTGAATTCGCACTTGTCGGCATCGGAATCGCACTTCTTCGCTCTCATGCCCTGAAAGAGGCATTCGCGCTGAACCGCTCCGGAGACTT
>NW_011169576.1:0-472 GCF_000146605.3 Meleagris gallopavo
CCCATGAGTATTAATTCAGAATTCGAAAACCGTCTGACAAACCGATAAGGAAGCCTGGAGACTGGTCTGAACGTTGTGCTGTTTGTAAAATTAGCCATTCCATCTGGGATGTGAATGTCAAAATTCAGACCATACCACATTGCATACAGGTACCATGCAGGTGTCTCCGTCAATGCCCTTAAGTAGTTATATATGAACATAATTCCACAACAAGTAATTATGGCCTTGACAATTTGCCAATAGGTTGAGAGTAACATGACGGTTTGTAAGCCTTTACTCAACACCCCCACAATGAAAAGAGGGTTCATTGCTGGTGTCTATTAAAACAGGGGTTAATGAATTGAAACTGACAAGAAGAAGGAGGAAAAGGGAAAAAAAAGAAAAAGGACACTAACCAGACTGAGCAGTGCTCAAAGTTTACAAATATCCCAGAACACTGGCAGCACGCCTAGTCTTTCAAGGTCAAGTTTTC
>NW_011169577.1:0-389 GCF_000146605.3 Meleagris gallopavo
GAAAATGTCTTGTACAGTGAGGGTGCTGAGGCAGTGGCACAGGTTGCCAGAGACATGGTGGATGTGCTGGCCCTTTCAAGGTGAGCCTGGCTCCGACTCTGAGCAACTTGATCTAGCTGTGGATGGTCAGCATGGGGGAGTCGGATCACATCGCAAACCTACCTGCATACAAGCAGCGCACCAACATGGGGTGCATGATGTTCATTACCTGCTGGACAGATCTCACACCACTGACTGGAGGAGCCCAGGCAAGCCTTCAACTCCATCAGGCTGCAAAATGAAATCAGAAGAGACGCAGAACAGAAATTTAAAACACAACAAGGATGCACACAATGCCCTTAAAAACACCCACCGCATGGATGCAATTAGCACATAGCCCTATTAATCAG
>NW_011169578.1:0-599 GCF_000146605.3 Meleagris gallopavo
TACCTTGGGCCCAAACTTTGGACAGCTTCTCCCACAAATACTACTTTTCCATCCAAAAGAGGACATCTTCTCCCCAAAGAATGCTAATTTTCTCCCGGAAACAAAGCAGCTTTCTCACAAATGGGTGGCATTTTCCAACCAACTATGCTACTCTCTCCCAGAAAGAGCACTTTTCTGACAAGTACCTTCCCTTTTCTCTCAAAAATACTGCTAGACACTCCTCAACAGGACATTTGCTCCCATCTACACCCCGTTTTCTCCCCAAAGGACCCTTTTTCACACCAAAAATACCACACTTGCCCTCCAAGAGAAGTCGGTCTTTCCCACAATTGTCCACTTTTCTCCCACGTACTTGTCATTTTCTCCCAGAAATACCACATTTCACTTGGAAATTGGGCCTGTGCTTCCAAAAAGATGGTATTTTCTCCCAGGCATACCTGTTTTCTTCAAACTACCGCACGTTTTCTCCCAAAAAGACTAGATGACAAGACCAAATTGGACACTTGCAACCAAGAGTAGGACATCTTCTCCCACTAATACCACTTGTCTCCCAAGGATAGGACATTTTCCCTAAATGCTATGGCAGTTCTGCTAAGAAA
>NW_011169579.1:0-504 GCF_000146605.3 Meleagris gallopavo
CTCAAGGAAAGAACAAGGGAAAATGGAGGTGAAATCTAAGGAAAATGTCTTGTACAGTGAGGGTGCTGAGGCAGTGGCACAGGTTGCCTTTCAAGGTGAGCCTGGCTCAGACTCTGAGCAACTTGATCTAGCTGTGGATGGTCAGCATGGGGGAGTCGGATCACATCGTAAACCTACCTGCATACAAGCAGCGCACCAACATGGGGTGCATGATGTTCATTATCTGCTGGACAGATCTCACACCACTGATTGGAGGAGCCCAGGCAATCCTTCAACTCCATCAGGCTGCAAAATGAAATCAGAAGAGACGCAGAACATAATTTAAAACACAACAAGGATGCACACAATGCCCTTAAAAAACACCGCATGGATGCAATTAGCACATAGCCCTATTAATGACAGCCATCCAGCTTGAGATCCTCCAGAAAAGCAGAGCTCACAGCTCTGAAATCAAGCAGGAATCACTCACCCCATTCTAAGGGCTCACCCCACACCCCAAAGGAA
>NW_011169580.1:0-514 GCF_000146605.3 Meleagris gallopavo
ATGCGCGCACAGGACGCCCGCTCACTCGGTCGGAAGAAAGCAGGCCCGGCTAGAGTCGGCCGTTCACGACAACGCGAAGAACGACGACGACCGCTGCTAGACGCTAGAAAGGCGGCTAGGTTCGGGGAAGAAACCAACTAATTTCGTCCGGCCAGCCGTACCGGAACAAAGTCCGTCCGGAGGTCCGGTTCAGGCCGACGAATCGCCGTCTTTCTACGCGTGAGAGACGGAAGGAGTGCGTACTTCCGATCGCCGAACAGTGCTATAGCCTCAGCACTCTGCGAGGTGGGGGTTTTTCTGCGCAGCCCTGAAAGGATCTCTCCCCACTTTCCGAAACGCTCTCCCTGAGAGCACTACAGCTGTCGCTCCTCGAACTTGCAAATGCCTTATTAGAGCTTGTTTTCCCTTCCACTCTTTTCCTCTCTGAATGCAGATGTGTCGCAGTGGAAAACCTCACTAGCATGAATTGTGGCTCGAAATAAAGGCAGAGACATAGTATTCAGAGGTAGGCGTA
>NW_011169581.1:0-554 GCF_000146605.3 Meleagris gallopavo
ATTGTGTTCCCTGTTAAAAGTTTTTCAGAGAGTTACTTAGACATTTTATTCCAAGAGTATACATTCTGATCTGCAAGCTTTCCTCAAGTATTATCCTTTTCAGTCAATCTAGATGATGTTGGAAGTTTCAAACATCTCATCTTTAACTAAAAGTGCTTAAACAAGTTACATGAAAAGAACGTTTCTAGAGAAGAGCCATACCAGATTCCTTGAAAATCAGAAGTTAGCATGTTGCACCTTATTTCCTTTTACAGGGTCTTCTATGGACTTTAGAAATACAGCTATTCATTGATTTAATGTTCAAAAGAGAATAAATATAAAACCTTACTAAACGTTGACATGAAATTCTAACAAACTTAAATGTTAGTTTGGAAGAAGAGTTATACACACTGATCATTAAGGCATTCTTTATGTGCATTACATTTGCTTTCTTTAAACCGTATTCTTTTTTCAAATCACTGAAAACAGGTGACTTCTAAGATGGTCTAACACTTTTCACTGATTTTCCTTTGACTCATCTTCAAATATGAAGTTTCTTTGAAAATAAGCAATCA
>NW_011169582.1:0-309 GCF_000146605.3 Meleagris gallopavo
AAAGGTGTCATATTTAAGGGAAGAAATCTGGTATTTCTGGAGAAAATGTCATGTTTGGGGATAAAATAGGTATTTCTGGTGAAAAACTGTGTCTTCGAGAATAAAACTGGAATTACTGGAGCAAAATATCATATTTTGGGAGAAAACTCGTATTTCTTGAAGAAAATGTCATGTTTTGGGGGCAAAAATCTGATATTTCTGGGAGAAAAACGTCATATTTCTCGTAGAAAAAAATGGTATTTGTGGGAGGAAACTGCAGTTCCTGGCAGAAAATGGCATATTTTTTGGGAGAAAGCGGCTATTTGCTGT
>NW_011169583.1:0-664 GCF_000146605.3 Meleagris gallopavo
CCCTCGAGACCCTCCTCCTCGGCACGGCCCCACAAAGCACGAGGGAAGGCTCTGGGGTGGCAACGGTCCCCCTGGTACGGGGCAGGGATGGTGCCCTCCAGCCCATCCGTCCCCAGTGCTCGGGGCTCCAGAGACTCCCGGGGTCCCTCAGTGTCCCTGGTCCAGCGCCACCCTTATCGTAACAGACTTCTTCCTTAGGTCCGGTCTAAAGGCGAGGAGGAAAGGCTGTGAGGGGCTTTCCCCAGTGACAAGCGCAAGGTCAGGAAGGGACGCGTTCAGAGAACCCAGAGGGAGAGCAAGGCAAACCTCACAGCGACTGCTACAAAACCAGTGGTACAGAGAGGGACTTCACTGCCAGAAATGTCTCACAGTCCAGCAATCCAGATTCACAGCATTAGCTGCGAGGCTGTCTTTTAATTAAAAGCAATCATTTAAAACAATCGGGATTTTTTGGATATTACCGTCAATATTAGGTGGGGGCCATTGCTAAGCGCTGCTGCAAAAGCAGGGCGCAACAACTGGCTCTGCAGCGGGGGGTCGCGCACAAAGGATGTGAGAGATGGCGGGTGGGGAAATCGGGGTGTGGAGGGGCACACGCGTGTGTGTGCAAAGGGGTGAGAGTGAGAGAGAGAGAGAGGGCGTGCAAAGGGGGGAGGATGGTGCA
>NW_011169584.1:0-358 GCF_000146605.3 Meleagris gallopavo
TGCAGCTGGGGAAGGATCTCCTTCTGGAGGTCCCTCCTTGGTGATGCTTTTTCCTCCGCACCTGGAATCTTCTGATATGGGGGAGCAATCTTCTTCCCTTCCTTTATAGTACCTCTCTGCTCTGCCAGTCCTCCCACCATCACACCTCCGTTGTAACGCCTTTCCTAGTCACAGAATCACAGAATGGCCCGGGTTGGAAGGGCCCTCAAGAATCATTTCTTGCAATACCAATTCTTAAAAGCAGTTTTACAATGGAGTATGAAATCTAATCCACTGACAGGATGGAGTTGCTCGAGAATACTAGAGTTTGCAGATTCAAAATCAAGCCTAGAATGCCAGACCTGAAGACTTTTCAGGA
>NW_011169585.1:0-588 GCF_000146605.3 Meleagris gallopavo
ATTCAATACTATCCTGGAGAGGGAGAGAGTTTGTGAAATTGAAAAGGAGAGTCTCAGGGAAACAGTGCAAAATGAGCGAGAGAGTCTCCTGGTCGAGAGAAACAGCCTCCAATCTGAGAGAGATGCCCTCCGAATTGAGAGAGACTCCCTGCAATCCAAACCCAACAGTCTTCAATCTCAACAAGACACCCTCCAATCTGAGTTAGATACTCTCATAATCGAACGAGACAGGCTCCAAGCTGAACTGGAGGATGAGAGCATTGGAACTGACCAACCTGATCAACTACAGGAAGCACCACAATTGATGTCAGTTGCCCCTATAAGAGGACGGAAAATGAAACGAATCTAGACTCAGTTAGAAGAGAAGAAAGAAGAGGAGAGAGATCCAGAGGAGTGGCTCCAAGATCCACAAGAAGCACCCCTAAGTCCAGGGGGAGGGGCCCTCAGTAAGACCACGATCACCGACGCCTATGAGGGCCACAATAAGTCCCGAAAGAGTAAGAGGTGAGCAAGATATCGTTACCATTGTTGATCGATCTCTGAAAATGAATGAAATTCAAAGTCTGAGAAAAGACTTTTCACGTCACC
>NW_011169586.1:0-573 GCF_000146605.3 Meleagris gallopavo
GACACTTCTGGTCTGATTGCATCCCCTCCCGCATGCTCAGATCGGCCAAGTTTGCCAGGCCTGGCTCTTGGTTGGTGAGTTGTGCCCAAGGTCAGAGAGTTGGCTCTTCTCGGCTTTGAGATGTGTTTTCCAGTTGCATGTTGTGTTATTTCTGCTGTGTTGACCTCTTGAGCTGCAGCCCTGTGTGGGGATCCAAGCAGACTAACTCAGAAGGAATGGCTGAGATATAGGTGAGCTCGGCTTGGAAATGCAATCCAAGGGCTGCACAAATGTGGGACAGTTCTGAGCGTAAGGAAAGGCATCTGCTGGGTGAGGGCTTTGCTGGGTGAGCATCACCCTGCTGAAGAGCAGGCAGCTGTTGTCTTTGCAGACAGCCACATCCATGGGGATTGGGAGCTTTTTCTGTCTTCCAGCTCTTGGCTGCTGCTCTGAGAGTGGAGGTTCTTGCCCGGAGAGAACCACCAGCAGAAAGGATCCCCTGCGCGGCTTCTGAGCCCTTCCAGACAAACCGGCTGGATTAGCGTGGCCTGTGACCTGGGTTTGGAGTTAACCCAGCAGGCTTTGCCCAAAGCA
>NW_011169587.1:0-433 GCF_000146605.3 Meleagris gallopavo
AGCTGCTCTCTCTCTTTTTTAGCAGGGAACCCTGAGCGTACTTAAGGGCTGGTAGGTATTTGGACCTGGAAGGCTGCTTCCTTCACTTGAGAGTGTGGGGAGGTATTGGTCCTTGGAATGGGGTAATGGTTCTTTTTTTCTTTCAGGGCTGTGATCTTCTCTTTTTTGGGGGGATGGCAAGTGCACTGTAGGGCTGCTAGGTGTAAGAGCAGCATGTGAATCTGGAGACTGCTTCCTTTGGGGGTGTGGGGTGAGCCCTTAGAATGGGGTGAGTGATTCCTGCTTGATTTCAGAGCTGTGAGCTCTGCTTTTTCTGGAGGATCTCAAGCTGGATGGCTGTCATTAATAGGGCTATGTGCTAATTGCATCCATGCGGTGTTTTTTTAAGGGCATTGTGTGCATCCTTGTTGTGTTTTTAAATTATGTTCTGCGT
>NW_011169588.1:0-477 GCF_000146605.3 Meleagris gallopavo
CAGGAGGACCTGCAGGCACAAATGTGATCAGACGCAGGCGAGGAGAGCTTCCACTGCACTAACTTTTCTGCCTTCAAGGAAGCAGACACTCGCAACTTACCTCTGGGTTCCCCCGAGGCACAAAAGCAGCCTTCAGCCAGCCGTCTGCATAGCCAGGATTGGGAGCACCGTCATCTGGAATCAAGAACAGCAGAGGGATGTTCCCACGGCACGCTGTGATCTCCTCGCTCGGAGACGGGGCAGGGCTCAGCTCGTGGGATGGCAGACTCGGGCCGCGACTGCCCAAGCTACAGGGCGACCTGGAGCCCGGCACTCGGCAGCTTTCCCAAGCTCTCC
The DNA here is from genome assembly GCF_000146605.3 of Meleagris gallopavo. Taxonomy (NCBI): domain Eukaryota; kingdom Metazoa; phylum Chordata; class Aves; order Galliformes; family Phasianidae; genus Meleagris; species Meleagris gallopavo. The sequence goes on from NW_011169588.1 coordinate 337, forward strand.
AGGCCACGTGCAACACCCCTCCGGGACCGCGTGGGAGAGCACGCGAAGAAAAGACACCCGAAGCCCTCCGGGGCTCCCGGGCCGGGGGTCCTCCCGCCGGGGAACCGGGGATCCATCTGCGGGGAGCAGCAGGAAGCCGGA
>NW_011169589.1:0-571 GCF_000146605.3 Meleagris gallopavo
TCCCTGCAATCCAAACTCAACAGTCTTCAATCTCAACAAGACACCCTCCAATCTGAGCTAGATACTCTCATCATCGAACGAGACAGGCTCCAAGCTGAACTGGAGGATGAGAGCATTGGAACTGACCGACCTGATCAACTACAGGAAGCACCACAATTGATGTCAGTCGCCCCTGTAAGAGGACGGAAAATGAAACGAATCTCGACTCAATTAGAAGAGAAGAAAGAAGAGGACAGAGGTCCAGAGGGGTGGCTCCAAGATCCACAAGAAGCACCCCTAAGTCCAGGGGAGGGGCCCTCAGTAAGACCACGGTCACCGACGCCAATGAGGGCAACAAGAAGTCCCGAAAGAGTAAGAGGTGAGCAAGATATCGTTACCATTGTTGATCGATCTCTGAAAAATGAATGAAATTCGAAGTCTGAGAAAAGACTTTTCATGTCACCCAAATGAGCCTATTGCCACTTGGTTACTTCGATGTTGGGACAATGGGGCCAACAGTGTGTGGCTGGATAGTAGAGAAGCTCGCCAACTGGGTGGCATTGCTAGGGACTCAGCCATTGACAGAGGTATT
>NW_011169590.1:0-393 GCF_000146605.3 Meleagris gallopavo
GAGTCGCCTATTGCAACTGCAACTGCTCATAACCTAATAAATCAAGGATTATAACTTTTCGTGACATAAGCAGCTCACTTCTGCTTTGTGGCAATGACAGTCCATTCCCATTGCATCCCTTCGTGTCACAGCTGGCTTTCTGACAGCCTCCTGCATGATTCCCCCAAAAGCACCCTGCACTATTCTGAAGAGCGAAAGAAAGGAAGGTTCGTGGAAACAGGCACTCAAGGCTTGCAAGAGATGCAGTGCTCCAGATCAGAGATAGGACCATCACAGTGCCAGAGCACACTCTATCACTAAAGGAAACATTTGAGAGCACATTCACAACCTCTGCATAAGCTGTAACGATTCAGCATCTTTAGCTTTATCATTCAGTTGGAGAAGGCAGATGCT
>NW_011169591.1:0-531 GCF_000146605.3 Meleagris gallopavo
ATGCAGCCCATGGCACCAGTACCTCTGTCACACATGGATCTGTAAGCATTCTGCCTTCTGTGACATGCCCATGCCGTCACAATGCCAGTTGCCAGTACCACCTGCCCATCATGCAACAATCCCACTGTCCTTTTGACTAAATCTCCCTGCACAAATGTCCATGTCGAAAATGGAACATGTCTCCAGCTGTGCAGCAGAGGACACGGGCTTCCATGCTCTAGCCATGTTCTGCTCTCGGCTTCTGGCTCTCCAACACAAAGAACAAGATGCAAAAGCAGTTGCATCACAAACACTCCTTTCATCCTGTCTACTTAAACAGACAACCCAGACAGGCCCGCTCTCCTGCCCTCTTACCTCAGCCTCTGCACACCATCCTACTCTCCTGAGCATTAGGCTGGCACAGGGATGCAGCTCTTTCTAGGCTCTCCCGATGCAGCCCGTGGCACCAGTACCTGTGTGCCACATGGATCTGAAAGCATTCTGCCTTCTGTGACATGCCCATGCCGTCACAATGCCAGTTCCCTGTACCAC
>NW_011169592.1:0-513 GCF_000146605.3 Meleagris gallopavo
TCATCAAGCTTCAACCCCTGTGCCTGAGGCTGGGCTGCCAGCATCCACATTTCATGCGGGACTAGACCAGGCTGCCCACGGCCCCATCCAACCTGGCCTTGGTCTCCTCCAGGGATGGGGGATGGGGAATATCCGTTTTTGTATGTACTTGTTGGTAATGTTCTTCCCATTTTGACGTGTCGAATGTGTTGTGCTCAGCCTCGTCCAACTGAGCCAAACCTGGAATGATCTGTTTTCTCCATTTCGTTGTGCAGCGCCAAAGAAACGCGGCAAGCTCATCACCTTCCTTCGTTCCTTGGTGAAGGCCCGCCCAAAGAAGCCGAAGGAGCGGGAGGTGGAGAAGGAAGGGGTGTTTGGTTGTGACCTGGGAGAGCATCTTCTCCGCTCTGGTCGCGATGGTAAGGAACAGCCCATTGCTGAGATCTTCCTCTGCTGGGAGTCTAAAGATGCAAGGGAGATCATATCTAGCAGGGGGCAGGTTGATACCAGTGGAGAAACGAGTGGTGGGAGTTG
>NW_011169593.1:0-631 GCF_000146605.3 Meleagris gallopavo
AAACACGAGACCGCTGCTGACGGCTGAAAGCGGCGTTCGGGTAAAGGGCGATTTCTCAGCCACCTCCGGCAAAGTCTCCGGAGCGGTTCAGCGCGAATGCTGCTTTCTGCGCGTGAGAGCGAAGGAGTGCGATTCCTATGCCGACAACTGCGAATTCAGCCTCCTGCAACACCTGCGAGTGGGGGTTTTTTTCTCCGCAGTCCAGAAAAGGATAACTCCTCACTTTCTGAAACGCTCTCCCTGAGAGCACTACATCTGTCGCTCCTCGAACTTGCAAATACCTTATTAGAGAGGGTTTTCCCTTCCACTCTTTTCCTCTCTGAATGCAGATTTGTAGCAGTGGAGAACCGCGCAGGGACGAATTGTGCTTCGAAATATAGGCAGAGACATAGTATTCAGAGCTAGTCGTGTGCAATCTGCATGTAACCAAGGCAAAGTGCCAACCGCTCCATTCCGATGTGCGCACAGGAGCCCGCTCACTCGTCGGAGAAAAGCAGCCGACTGAAGTTGCCCGTTCTCGGCAAGCGAGAAACACGAGACCGCTGCTGACGGCAGAAAGCGCATTCGGTGATAAGCGCGTTTTCTCGGCCAGCTACGGCAAAGTCTCCGGAGCGGTTCTGCGCGAATGCCG
>NW_011169594.1:0-416 GCF_000146605.3 Meleagris gallopavo
ACAGGAATGTCGCGGCTCAGGAAGATCTGAGGAGGCCCAAATTATTTGGGGCCTGGCTAATGCTTACCGGGCCTTATTCAATACTATCCTGGAGAGGGAGAGAGTTGTGAAATTGAAAAGGAGAGTCTCAGGGAAACAGTGCAAAATGAGCGAGAGAGTATCCTGGTCGAGAGAAACAGCCTCCAATCTGAGAGAGATGCCCTCCGAATTGAGAGAGACTCCCTGCAATCCAAACTCAACAGTCTTCAATCTCAACAAGACACCCTCCAATCTGAGCTAGATACTCTCATCATCGAACGAGACAGGCTCCGAGCTGAACTGGAGGATGAGAGCATTGGAACTGACCAACCTGATCAACTACAAGAAGCACCACAATTGATGTCACTTGCCCCTGTAAGAGGACGGAAAATGAAATG
>NW_011169595.1:0-483 GCF_000146605.3 Meleagris gallopavo
GGAAGCACTCCCCAGGTTCACATGCTGCCCCTACTCTTCCCAGCCCTTAATGGGATCAGGGAGGGGTGGAGGCCCTGGGCTCCTGCCCCACTCCACAGCCAAACTGCCCCCAGCTGTGCTCGCAGGGCTGCACCCGCCCCAGGTGCGGGTTCCACAAAACAGGAGGGCAAGGGAATGCCCAGGCAAAGGCAAGGGCCAAGAGAACATGGAAGGAAATGCCAAGGATGACGGCCAGACAATACGGCAGGGAACGCCAAAACTGAATGCCGACATGAATGTGGCAACACAAAGCGAAGGGGTCATTAGGCCAAGAGAATGGGGCAAGGAACACAAAAATCGGAGGACAAGAGAATGTAATAGTGAAAACAGTGCAAGACCAGAGACAAGCAAGACACAGAACCAAGAGGATAGGCAGCCTTCGGGGCACCATGAAGCGCAATTCAGAGCTCTGGGGGAACCCTATTGTGCCGGGCTGTGGAATGG
>NW_011169597.1:0-469 GCF_000146605.3 Meleagris gallopavo
CCAAAGAACAAGGCATACTCCAAAGGAAGCACTCCCCAGGTTCAGATGCTGCCCCTACTCTTCCCAGCCCTTCAATGGGATCAGGGACGGGTGGAGCCTGGCTCTGCCCCACTCCACAGCCAAACTGCCCCCAGCTGTGCTCACTGGGCTGCACCCGCCCCAGGTGCAGGTTCCACAAAAACAGGAGGGCAAGGGAATGCCCAGGCAAAGGCAAGGGCCAAGAGAACATGGAAGGAAATGCCAAGGATGACGGCCCAGACAATACGGCAGGGAACGCCAAAACTGAATGCCGACATGAATGTGGCAACACAAAGCCAAGGGGTCATTAGGCCAAGAGAATGGGGCAAGGAACACAAAAATAGGAGGACAAGAGAATGTAATAGTGAAAACAGTGCAAGACCAGAGACAAGCAAGACACAGAACAAAGAGGATAGGCAGCCTTCTGGGCACCATGAAGCGCAATTCAGAG
>NW_011169598.1:0-340 GCF_000146605.3 Meleagris gallopavo
CATGATCTGGATCTTTGCTGCGATCCTTGTTGTCTCCCTTAAGGCCTTCATCTTCCTCATGAAAGTGGCTCGAAAGGTCTTCATCGCCGTGGCGGTTATGAGAATCATCCGTCTGGGAATTCACCTCAAGCGTGGCGATATGCATGAGCAGGTTCAGCTGCGTGTGGAGCAGCTGAGTCGGGACATGGCTCAGCTGCTGACCAAGACGGTGCAGTGGACCCAGCGGCAGACCTGGGCGGTCAAGGGATCCATGCTCCTTGCTGCCCTTCAGCACTGGCAGATCTGGGCCTTTCCCGGAGGCTTTCTCCTGTTCTTTGGCCTCATATGCAGCATGAGGAAG
>NW_011169599.1:0-566 GCF_000146605.3 Meleagris gallopavo
AGTCGCTATGTGCAGTGGCAGAATCCCGCACGCTGTGCTGCGTCCGAAGTGCATAGCATTTGATTTAGTCTGGCAGTACGTTTCCGTGTGCGTTTCCGTGTGATGACCTCTACCTTACAATCACCAATATCACTTAAATCAGCAATATCACATTACCATGCAGAAGTAACAGATTTAAGTCAAAAAATTACAACTTTTCAACTAGAATCGACTCCATTACAATTCCTCATTATGACGCTTACTCCCAGACTTTGGGGCATTCTATTTCAGAACCACCACCTGTGTCAAAAGTAGATGGCAGTTTCCCTCAGAAACACCCGTTTCCTCACAAATAATGTGGCTCATTCTATCCGAAATACATTTCTCGTCCCCGAAAGGTGGCTATTTTCCTCCCAAGAAACCACCAGCTTGCCCACTGACACATGACCCTCCCCCCCAGGTAAGAAATTTTCTCCCAGCTCTACCAGTTCTCTTGAAATTCCACACATTTTCCACCAAAAATACTACTTCACATATCCAAATGGGACATAGACTACAAAAGCATGACAATTTCTCACACATATACC
>NW_011169600.1:0-537 GCF_000146605.3 Meleagris gallopavo
AAGGGACCAACAGCTGCAGACAGCAGCAGCCTGAGCAGCTCTTGAGGGAAATCCTCACTGCGCACAAAGGCCCAGAAGAGGAGAGCAGCTTGTCCCTGTGTTCACGTAGTAAGGTTGTCCTTTCTGATCTGTTACCTCTCAGGTGGTGCCTACAGCTGTGCAATGTGCTCTGCAGGAAGAGCTGATGTTTTGCATTTAACCTTGTCTTTCATCTTGTTTTAAAGCTTAGAGGAACCTTAAATTCTACAGCCCTGAGTTTTGTGCCACGAGAGCTCTCCAGCTTCTGTCTGTGATGTGAGTCAGCTTAATTTACAGTGGTGCCTGTTTTAATTCTGACAGTTACAGTTAACTCAATCAGTTGCAGTTGCAGCTGACTTCCCAAGGCTGCAGTACGTGGTGGTGGCACAGCCTTGGGCTTCTGCATTTGTGCTGATCCCACATTTCCTTTCTCTGTCTCGCAGGTCAGCTGGCGCTAGAAGTGGACGGCATCCCAGTGTGAATGAAGGTCAGTGCAGGAGCAGCTGCTGATGGGAGGAA
>NW_011169601.1:0-365 GCF_000146605.3 Meleagris gallopavo
GAATCCCCTCTCCTCCCCCCAGCTATCCCCACTCCATTTCCCCCATTCTGATCCCTAGAGTCTCCTACCACGCCCCAGTCCCCCCTATTTGACCCCCAGGATCCCCTGTCCTCCCTTTTCTTCTCACCTCCTCACCCATTTTTCTGACCCCTAGAGTCCCCTGTACCCCCTCGTGCTCTCCTCCCTGACCCCTGGTGTCTGTTCCCCCATTTTGACCTCCAGTCCCCCCCAGCTGGCCACCTTTTCTGCCCCATAGAAGCCCCCCACAACTCCTGGCTCTCTTCTCCCACTCCTCCCTCTGCTCCCAGATGTCCTTTCTGCCTCATGGAGACTCTGTTCACCTGTTTCCCCCACACAACCCATTA
>NW_011169602.1:0-694 GCF_000146605.3 Meleagris gallopavo
GGCTGAGTAAACTACGCTGAGCTGAAATAGAACAGAAATCAGAAGAAAATAATTGCATCTTAGTAATTGCATCTGGGACTAAGAGTGGATCCAGCTGTGCTGAGGAACCTTACCTCTGTGGTTGGAAGAGTTCAGACAGCCATGGGGTTCGCTCTGATCCTCACGACACAGCAGGAGAGCTGTGTGCTGTAGGTGTGTGTAACCTGTCCTCTAGGTGGAAAACAACCAAGTGCATCCAGCCATGTCCAGTCTTGTTAAGTCACTGTTACATCTACTACAGCATATCTATGCTCATCAAAAAATGCATTCCTGCCTCCCCCTTAGGGGTGTATATTGTAGCTGTATCTATCTGTTGGAGGTTGGTGGAGTCTGCATGATAGCAACTAGGGACACTAACTGTGATAAGATTCATGGAGTGAACGCCACTCCCAAATTCTTACGCGAACGGGCTCATGACACTGAGAGCCCATTAAACTGAGAAACAAGGGACCATCGGGAGCCATCGAAGGATGAGAGGGGGAAAAGGGTATTATCTGCAAAAATGCCAAGGTTGGAAGTTACATATGAAGCAAGGGAGAACCGTAAATAAATGGAACAGGGAGCAGAAACTAAAGCAAATATACATATATATATATATTATTTTTAAATAAGCTACAGAAATTGATTTTGCTTGGGTTTGTCAGGCACTCAGAAC
>NW_011169603.1:0-525 GCF_000146605.3 Meleagris gallopavo
GGGGCAAGGAACACAAACATAGGAGGACAAGAGAATGTAATAGTGAAACAGTGCAAGACCAGAGACAAGCAAGACACAGAACAAAGAGGATAGGCAGCCTTCTGGGCACCATGAAGCGCAATTCAGAGCTCTGGGGGAACCCTATTGTGCCGGGCTCTGGAATGGGTAAACGCTGGCGGGTGTGCATCGCCCTTACCTGCTGGGCAGACAATGACCAGTCAGCAAAGTGAGGTTCCGGGGCATTCTGGGAAATGCACATTCCACTTCCTTGCTGTTTCCACAGAGACCAACACATCTCTCCGTGCAGTTGTTACAGCACTTGGGAGCACCGCAGCTCTGCTGCCACCTGTTGGACACAATACAGTCATGAAGGCACTGCCCTGCATCCGGGCCTCTTGCACAAACCTGTGCTCCTTGCTCGGAGCACATGGCTGCACTCTGTGCACCATGTTGCTTACCACCAGAGAAGGCTCAGGTACCCAACACCATTTTGGCTTCCATCTTGTCTGAGAACTGCTCATTATG
>NW_011169604.1:0-484 GCF_000146605.3 Meleagris gallopavo
GCTCCCTGTCTGTCTTGTACGTGGGGGCTCCAGACCTGGACGCAGTGCTGCAGATGGGACCTCACAGGAGCAGAGCGAGAGGGGGACAGTCCACCTCCCGTCCCTGCTGGCCACCCCTCTGCTGATGCAGCCCAGGGATCCCATTTGCTTTCCCAGCTGCAGGAGCACACTGCCGGCTCACGTTCAGTCTTTTCATCCATCACGGACCCCCAGGTCCTTCTCCGCAGGGCTGCTCTCAAGGACTGCTCCTTCCAGTCTGTACGGATGCCTGGGTTTCCTCCGGCCCAAGTGCAAACCCTGGGAACCCAGTGGAACCTGGGGCCGTAGCAACCCGTCTACCTCGAGAGCCCATCAGCGTCCTGCAGCTCCTGGAGCCGGGTGACGCTGTCACCCTGCCTGTCCATGACTGTCCCACGCCGTCCCCCCTGCCATGGTGGCACAACCGCAGCGCGGTGCCACCGTCATTGAAGAGGTGACGAGGAGG
>NW_011169605.1:0-598 GCF_000146605.3 Meleagris gallopavo
TCCAATTACAATGACATTACCTCCCAGTAATGCTACCTTGGGCCCAAACATTGGACAGCTTCTCCCACTAATACTACTTTTCCATCCAAAAGAGGACATCTTCTCCCCAAAGAATGCTATTTCCTCCCGGAAACAAAGCAGCTTTCTCACAAATGGGTGGCATTTTCCAACCAACTATGCTACTCTCTCCCAGAAAGAGCACTTTTCTGACAAGTACCTTCCCTTTTTTCTCAAAAATACTGCTAGACACTCCTCAACAGGACATTTGCTCCCATCTACATCCCGTTTTCTCCCCAAAGGACCCCTTTTCACACCAAAAATACCACACTTGCCCTCCAAGAGAAGTCAGTCTTTCCCACAGTTGCCCACTTTTCTCCCACGTACTTGTCATTTTCTCCCAGAAATACCACATTTCACTTGGAACTTGGGCCTGTGCTTCCAAAAAAGATGATATTTCTCCCAGGCATACCTGTTTCTTCAACCAACTCACGTTTTCTCCCAAAAAGACTAGATGACAAGACCAAATTGGACACTTGCAACCAAGAATAGGACATCTTCTCCCACAAAATACCACTTCTCTCCCAAGGATAGGACTTTT
>NW_011169606.1:0-495 GCF_000146605.3 Meleagris gallopavo
CTTCCTGACCAGGAAGCCAGACACCAACTCAAGCTCTCCTCTTGAATCCATTTCCCTTAGCTCTCAGCTGTCTCCTCTGCCACCACCATCAGGGCTCAGTGCAGTGTCCAACAGAGGGCAACGTCCACTCCTCCTCTTCCTTGCCAACGTATCCAAAAGAGCCCGTATTCCTCCTGTGCTGCAGCCAGGGGAGCCAACCCACCACGTCTCTGTGATCCAAACAAGATCCTGCAGCTGCACAGGGATCTGCAGCTCACCGCTTTTATTCATTTTGCTGAGTGCGTGATTGTAAAACAGCATCCCGTTCCAGAACTAACGTTGGATTTAGCCTGGCTGCATCTTGTTTCTGCACCCTGGTTGGGTGTCCAGAAGGTGGCACACGGGCATTAGAGCCCTCTGTGAGGTAGGGTTGTCCGGTCAGCACCGAGTGACACCACGATGGCACAGCTTTTCCGAAGGCCCTGTGCTGCATTTGCCAGCTGCGTGTCACTGTGC
>NW_011169607.1:0-636 GCF_000146605.3 Meleagris gallopavo
GGGAATGCCCAGGCAAAGGCAAGGGCCAAGAGAACATGGAAGGAAATGCCAAGGATGACGGCCCAGACAATACGGCAGGGAACGCCAAAACTGAATGCCGACATGAATGTGGCAACACAAAGCCAAGGGGTCATTAGGCCAAGAGAATGGGGCAAGGAACACAAAAATCGGAGGATAAGAGAATGTAATAGTGAAAACAGTGCAAGACCAGAGACAAGCAAGACACAGAACAAAGAGGATAGGCAGCCTTCTGGGCACCATGAAGCGCAATTCAGAGCTCTGGGGGAACCCTATTGTGCCGGGCTCTGGAATGGGTAAACGCTGGCGGGTGTGCATCGCCCTTACCTGCTGGGCAGACAATGACCAGTCAGCAAAGTGAGGTTCCGGGGCATGCCGGGAAATGCAGATTCCACTTCCTTGCTGTTTCCACAGAGACCAACACATCTCTCCGGGCAGTTGTTACGGCACTTGGGAGCACCGCAGCTCTGCTGCCACCTGTTGGACACAATACGGTCATGAAGGCACTGCCCTGCATCCGGGCCTCTTGCACAACCTGTGCTCCTTGCTCGGAGCACATGGCTGCACTCTGTGCACCATGTTGCTTACCACCAGAGAAGGCTCAGCTACCCAACACCA
>NW_011169608.1:0-674 GCF_000146605.3 Meleagris gallopavo
AACCTGATCAACTACAGGAAGCACCACAATTGATGTCAGTTGCCCCTGTAAGAGGACGGAAAATGAAACGAATCTCGACTCAATTAGAAGAGAAGAAAGAAGAGGACAGAGGTCCAGAGGAGTGGCTCCAAGATCCACAAGAAGCACCCCCTAAGTCCAGGGGAGGGGCCCTCAGTAAGACCACGGTCACCGACGCCAATGAGGGCAACAAGAAGTCCCGAAAGAGTAAGAGGTGAGCAAGATATCGTTACCATTGTTGATCGATCTCTGAAAAGGAATGAAATTCGAAGTCTGAGAAAAGACTTTTCACGTCACCCAAATGAGCCTATTGCCACTTGGTTACTTCGATGTTGGGACAATGGGGCCAACAGTGTGTGGCTGGATAGTAGAGAAGCTCGCCAACTGGGTGGCTTTGCTAGGGACTCAGCCATTGACAGAGGTATTAGTACATGCCAGAACCAGGCCTTTACCCTCTGGAAGCGGATGTTGTTAGCTGTAAAAGAAAGATACCCCTTCAAAGATGATCTGATGCCTGAGAAAAAGAAATGGGCTGATATGGAAGAAGGCATCTGTTATTTAAGAGAATATGCTGTGGTGGAAATGCTACATAGCCCCGATTTCATTCCTGACGAGCCAGACCAAGAGCATGATCCCGAGAGAGTCAGGTGTACACC
>NW_011169609.1:0-353 GCF_000146605.3 Meleagris gallopavo
GGGAGCAGAAGATTATTTTCTTTACCAATCAGGGGTCTTACCTGATGATCAGTGCCCGTCATTTGGATCCTAAGCGGGGTAGCCCACGTCGTCTGCAACATTCTCAGGGCACTGGGTCTACCATCTCGGGGTCTTTCATTCAGGTCTCGCAAGGTTTCCTACAGTCTCTTTGTCACCCCTGCAGAGACTGGGAGTCTGTCTTCAGGGCAGCCTTAAGAATACCATGATTACGTTATATAAAGTTCGATGAGGCCTGCCCCCGTTGCATTATATGGCAGGTGGAATCGCCAGTCGATGTTATTTTCTTCTGCCCAGCGTTGTATCAGTGCACCAGTAAAATGAGTTCGTTGGTG
>NW_011169610.1:0-581 GCF_000146605.3 Meleagris gallopavo
CCGATCAGCGCACAGGAGCCCGCTCACTCGTCGGAGAAAAGCAGCCGGCTGAAGTTGCCCGTTCTCGTCAAGCGAGAAACACGAGACCGCTGCTGACGGCAGAAAGCGGCGTTCGGGTAAAGCGCGTTTCTCGGCCAGCTACGGTAAAGTCTCCGGAGCGGTTCAGCACGAATGCCGCTCTCTGAGCATGAGAGCGAAGGAGTGCGATTCCGATGCTTCCTGCACTACCTGCGAGTGGGGGGTTTTTTCTCCGAAGTCCTGACAGGATCTCTCCCCTCTTTCTGAAAGCGTCTCCCTGAGAGCACTACAGCTATCGCTCCTCCAACTACCAGGTGTCTTATTAGAGAGGGTTTTCCCTTTCCACTCTTTTCCTCTCTGAATGAAGATGTGTAGCATTGGAAAACCTCACTAGAATGAATTGTCGCACGAAATAAAGTCAGAGACATAGTATTCAGAGGTAGGCGTAGTGTATTCTAAATGTAGCCAAATCGAAGTGCAAACCGCTCCTTTCCGATGTGAGGACAGGAGCCCGCTCACTCGTCGGAGAAAAGCAGCCGGCTGAAGTAGCTCGTTCTCGGCTA
>NW_011169611.1:0-422 GCF_000146605.3 Meleagris gallopavo
GCATGCACCAATACAGGCTGGGGGATGAGCTGCTGGAGAGGAGCTCTGCGGAGAGGGACCTGGGTGTCCTGGTGGATGACAGGTTGGCCATGAGCCAGCAGTGTGCCCTCGTGGCCAAAAAAGGCCAATGGCATTCTGGGGGTGCATTAAAAAAGAGCGTGTCCAGCAGGTCGAGGGAGGTGATCCTCCCCCTCTACTCTGCCCTGGTAAGACCTCATCTGGAGTACTGTGTCCAGTTCTGGGCTCCCAGTACAAAAAAGCAGGGATCTCTTGGAAAGAGTCCAGCGGAGGGCCACAAAGATGGTGAAGGGCCTTGAGCATCTCCCCTATGAAGAAAGGCTAAGCGAACTGGGTCTGTTTAGCCTTGAGAAAAGAAGACTGAGAGGGGACCTGATCCAGGTTTATAAATATCTGAGGTGTGG
>NW_011169612.1:0-563 GCF_000146605.3 Meleagris gallopavo
GGGATTTTGCAAGGGGGGAAACAAGGCAGGGATTTTCCATGTCCTCTTTGTAGGGAAGGGAGAAGGTTGGAGCTGTAAACTTCCCTGACACATCCCTGAGGCTTCTAAATTGCAGTTTTCTCAATCTGCTGCTTTGTCAACAGTCTCCTAATGTGCTTTCAGCCGCTCCTCTCCCAGCTGAAATTGCAGTTCATTTCTGCAGACATAAACAGACACATACCCTCCAGATATACAGCTTTCTCTAAGACAAATTTAAGTGCACAGATGTTGGGATAGCTGGTCTGAGGGAAGCAAGGGTAGACATATGATCCATGGAAAGTTCCTAAGAAGAAAATATACCCAGAAAGCAGTGATACGACAATAGAGTATCATAGAATCATAGAATCACCAAGGTTGGAAAAAGACCCAACAAGATCAGCCAGTCCAACCATCCATCCTATTGGCCACCTGAGCACACTGCTGGCTCCTGTTCAGCCGAGCATCAACCACCATCCCCAGGCCCCTTTCCTCTTCACAATCATCCAGCCGCTCAGCCCCAAGCCTGTAGCATTGCCTGGGGTTGT
>NW_011169613.1:0-444 GCF_000146605.3 Meleagris gallopavo
AGTCGCCCGTTCTCGGCAAGTGAGAAACACGAGAGCGCTGCTGACGGCTGAAAGCGGCACTCGGGGAGAAGCGCGATTTCTCGACCAGCGTCGGCAAACTCTCCGGAGCGGTTCAGCGCGAGTGCCGCTTTCTACGCATGAGAGCGAAGCAGTGCAATTCCGATGCCGAGAACGTGCAAATTCAGCCTCCTGCACTACCTCCGTAGGGAGCTTTTTCTCCGCAGGCCAGAAAGGATCGCTCCCCACTTTCTGTCACGCTCTCTCTCCCTGGGAGCGAAACAAATGTCGCTCCCCGAACTTCCAACAGCCTTACTAGAGAGGGTTTTGCTCTCCACTCTTTTCCTCCGAGCATGCACAAGCGTAGCCATGGAGAACAACACCAAAAAAGAATTGCCGCTCGAAATGAAGGCAGAGACGTCGTATTCACAGCTAGGCCTAGTGCAT
>NW_011169614.1:0-388 GCF_000146605.3 Meleagris gallopavo
GAATTACAGCCATCCAGCTTGAGATCCTCCAGAAAAGCAGAGCTCACAGCTCTGAAAGAAAGCAGGAATCACTCACCCCATTCTAAGGGCTCACCCCACACCCCAAAGGAAGCAGTCTCCAGATTCAGATGCTGCTCTTACACCTAGCAGCCCTTCAGTGCACTTGCCATCCCCCAAAAAGACAAGATCACAGCCCTGAAAGAAAAAAAGAAACCACCTACCCCATTCCAAGGACCAATAGTCCCCCACACTCTCAAGTGAAGGAAGCAGCTTCCAGGTCCAAATACCTACCAGCCCCTTAAGTACGCTCAGGGTTCCCTGCTAAGAAAGAGAGAGAGCAGCTCCACAATGGAGGAAAGAAAAAAAAAAAAAAAAAAAAAACAAACTC
>NW_011169615.1:0-391 GCF_000146605.3 Meleagris gallopavo
AGGCCTGGGGCCCAAAGCCAGAGGCAGAGGCCAGCACCGGCCTGGGGCACCGATGTGGCTTCCTGTTGGTTTCTGCTGATTCCTATAGGACTCCTTTGACCGCTCTGAGGCCTTACTTAGCCATATTGCACTTTTCTGGTCCATACTGGTGTGCGTTCCTCCCAGTTCCCACCAATTCCTCTGGGACTCCACTGATCACTATGAGGCCATATTGCGTTTTAATTGGGCTGCACAAGAGTCATCTTCACTTTGCTGTTGCTTTACTTCAGTTAACCCCCATTCAATTAACCCCATTTATCCCATTGGTGACCCTGGTGTTGGTTTCCTAAAATTTGGATGTAGGAGGTGACCACTCGCTTTGCCTATGATGAAAGCACAGAAGTGATGCGGG
>NW_011169616.1:0-429 GCF_000146605.3 Meleagris gallopavo
AATTTCACAATTTACTGCCATGCTTTTCTTCTGGAATCTGGAAAGGATCCTGCACAACTTCTGTCCCTATGTTCTCATGTCTGGGGCAGAATAGGAAGAGGCAAAAAAGGGCAGCAGGATTTTCCAGAGAGCAGCATGAGGTGGGATAAGGTCACACCCAGGAGCTGTGCAGCAGCTCAATCTTAGGAGTCTCCTTTCTTGCCACTGAAAAGATGCCTTCAGTGAGGATCAAAAGTAGTGTAATGTGGGGAATGAAATTGAAATGAAACCAACGTACACACTATGTTATTATCTGGAATGTTTTGCGTTCAAGATGAACTTGTCAGAAAATAATCACTGCTAGAAGCGATGCCTCTGGGCATGGATCACCTTGAGTCCACTACAAAAGCCAGTGCATCTCATTGCCCTCTCATCTACTACTCTTATGGC
>NW_011169617.1:0-591 GCF_000146605.3 Meleagris gallopavo
CCTACCCAATCCAGCTCCCTACTTACTGTAGACGGAGATAAAGTCCCTGTTGTACATGTAAAGAACATGTTGGGAAAAGCAGTTTGGGTTCTTCCAGCTTCTGGAAAGGGCAACCCACTCCGTGGTACTGTTTTTGCCCAGGGACCTGGGACCACTTGGTGGGTAATGCAAAAAAACGGGGATGTTCAATGTGTACCACAAGGAAACTTGATGCTGGGGGAGTGCAGTCGATAATTCTATGTATATGTATATAGACGTGTGTGTAATGCATTTTAATCATCTTTTTCGCTTATATATGTATATAAATTAAGCATGATGTAGTGATGTAGAATAAGGGGTGGAATGTCATGGTTTTATATTTTTTTTGTTTTGGTTTGGCTCTCAGTATTCCGCATCAATACATCATGTAGTATACTGGGAGTTAAAGTGTTAATGCTCCAATTCCAGGCACCTATCCCTATACGTTACAGAAGTCATGGGATCTGACCCTTCCGGGTGGGGCGGTCTCTTACTGCCTGGCAGTGGGTGCTGGAGGGTGCTTTCCTGGCCGTTCCAAGCTTTTCAGGTTTGAATCGGTATCGGGAACTCTCT
>NW_011169618.1:0-532 GCF_000146605.3 Meleagris gallopavo
CCTCTACTCTGCCCTGGTAAGGCCTCATCTGGAGTACTGTGTCCAGTTCTGGGCTCCCCAGTACAAAAAAGACGGGGATCTCTTGGAAAGAGTCCAGCGGAGGGCCACAAAAATGGTAAAAGGCCTGGAGCATCTCCCCTATGAAGAAAGGCTAAGTGAACTGGGTCTGTTTAGCCTTGAGAAAAGAAGACTGAGAGGGGACCTGATCCAGGTTTATAAATATCTGAGGTGTGGCGGCCATAGCGGTGAGGCCAGTCTCTTTTCAGTGGTACGTGGAGACAGGACGAGGGGAAACGGACATAAGCTGCAGCATAGGAAGTTTCACACGAATGTGCGTAAGAACTTCTTCACGGTGAGGGTGACGGAGCACTGGAACAGGCTGCCCAGGGAGGTTGTGGAGTCTCCTTCTCTGGAGATACTCAAGTCTCGCCTGGACGCCTACCTGTGCGACCTGGTGTAGGGAACCTGCTTTGGCAGGGGGGTTGGTCTCTAGAGGTCCCTTCAACCCTCATTCTGTGATTCTGTGATTCTG
>NW_011169619.1:0-369 GCF_000146605.3 Meleagris gallopavo
TGAATCTGGAGGACTGCTTCCTTTGGGGTGTGGGGTGAGCCCTTAGAATGGGGTGAGTGATTCCTGCTTGATTTCAGAGCTGTGAGCTCTGCTTTTCTGGAGGATCTCAAGCTGGATGGCTGTAATTAATAGGGGTATGTGCTAATTGCATCCATGCGGTGGGTGTTTTTTAAGGGCATTGTGTGCATCCTTGTTGTGTTTTAAATTATGTTCTGCGTCTCTTCTGATTTCACTTTGCAGCCTGATGGAGTTGAAGGATTGCCTGGGCTCCTCCAGTCAGTGGTGTGAGATGTGTCCAGCAGGTAATGAACATCATGCACCCCATGTTGGTGCGCTGCTTGTATGCAGGTAGGTTTGCGATGTGATCCG
>NW_011169620.1:0-327 GCF_000146605.3 Meleagris gallopavo
TTGCAATTTCTGGGTGAAAATGGCGTAGTTTTTGGGGAAAATCTCGTCTTCTTGGAGAAAATGTCCTATGTTTCGGAGGGAAAACTGGTATTTCTGTGAGAAAATGTGGTATTTCTGGCCGAAAACTGCAATTCCTGGCAGAAAATGTCCTAGTTTTGGGGGAGAATCCTGGTATTTCTGGTAGGAAACGTTGTGTTTTGGGCGAGAAAGCTGGTATTTCTGGGAGATATTGCCATATTGTTGGGGAGACAACTGGTATTTTTGGTGAGAAAATGTAATATTTCAGGAAGAAAGGTGCAATTCCTGGGAGAAAAAGTCATGTTGGGG
>NW_011169621.1:0-626 GCF_000146605.3 Meleagris gallopavo
ACGGGCAGTGTGAGACGGCTGCCTTGCTGAGATGCACCCCTGTGCACAGGCTCTCCGTCTGCCTCTTCAGAAAGGAGGGAAGATGGGGCTGTAAGTGACTGCTCTGATCCGCCCTTTCCTGCTGCGCACCCTACGGTTTCTCCACGTCTATTTCTAGAAGCTCAGCTTCCCAAGCCTTTCAGGGAACAGACAGAAATGCACTCACCACGTGCCGCCGTCTTCATGATTTTCGTTAGCAAGTGGGACAGTCCCGTGGAATATCTTCCATCTTCCCATGCCACCTTCCATCCCCCCAGACCTTAACAGAAAGCATTAAGATAAACCTCAGAGAAACCAAGGATTGAACTGAGTGGTCTTTTCCGTGAAGGCAGTAAAGACAACAGCCACCCTGGGACGCCTGTGGGGCTCCAGCACAGGAGGCGGCCGAGGATTTGGCAGCGCCTTCCCTGCAGGCAATTCTGCACCCAGAGCTCTCTGAGGAGAACTTCCCACCACACACCGCAATCTACAGAGCTGCTCAGGAGCATCACCGAAGAGCAGACGGTGCCAGGGGGCCGTGTGAGGACAGGGCACGCACACGCAGCTGAGAATTCTCGCTCACAGCTGCAGGCACGCCTGGCTGCCAT
>NW_011169622.1:0-523 GCF_000146605.3 Meleagris gallopavo
CATCGCAGTTGTCCACGCTTTGTCTATTGTCATGTCATTACCTGACCGCTGCCAGACCTCGTGTGCCACTGGGCGTTGGCAGACAGCCACGGGTCGCGTGGCTTTGAACTCCAAGAGTGGAAATGGAGGTTGATGTGCAGAGGAATTCCTCCCCCACGAGGCGGCGAGGCCCTGGCCCAGGCCACCCGGAGGCTGTGGGTGCCCTACGTCCCGTCTCGGGGAGGGGACAAGGGTGGCAGTTGGTTTGTGCCAAAGCGCCAGCGCTTCTGCGTGAACTTTAGCGGACAGCAGGCGCCGTCCTGCTCTGACTAGCAGGCAATCGTTTGCTCTGCAATAGGAACCGAGCAAGAACCAGTAGCACGTTTTCTCCCTCCTCTGCTTCATTTGTGGGCTGGACCGAGAATCTGGAAGTGGAGAGAGACGGGAGGAAGGCAGTGCTGCAAGCCTCGTGTGCCTGCTGTCACTGCTCGCTCTGTGATCGCGGCGGCCTTATCAGAGGCACATCCATCGTGCTGCCAGAAGC
>NW_011169623.1:0-615 GCF_000146605.3 Meleagris gallopavo
CTCACTATGGCCTAATAAGCAATGGAAATTATCCAAACTGGGGATAAGTGCATGGAAGTGAGTCAAAGGTTTCAGTGATGAAGCTGGTGTGGAAAAAAGAGGAAGAAGTAGGTGGGCACTCGATTACCGTGAATACCACTGAGCATATCCAAAGGGATATGCACATATCTTTGAGACCTTGAAAAAGAATGAATGTATATACCAGTGTACTGCATATGTATGTCTTAACTGTATAAAATGTAGAACCTGAGCTCTGAAAGGGTATGCTTGCTTGTCAAGTTGCCCGACGTGCATCATGAGGAATAAAAGGAATATTGCTTTCTAACACCACATAGGAGTTAGAGAGTTTTCTTCCTGGATTTCGGATGACAATTTTAGCAACCCAGATGGGACAATGAGACTGAAATCTCACGGACCGAAGGACTGGAGGGGCCTCTGTTCAGCGCACATACTGAGTGATTCTCTGGGAGCTCCCCCAAATCCCAGCTCCATCAGGACCAGCCACAAGTTCCCTGGAATATGGTAAGGCATTCCTTTTTATTGCCTCCGGTAAAGCGTGATAGAAGTCTGTATCACGTACAGAGAGCAAGGGTAAGGAGATCCCCAAGTGGGTAC
>NW_011169624.1:0-517 GCF_000146605.3 Meleagris gallopavo
GACGTTTTCTCCGAGAAATAGTAGCTTTCTCCCAAAATATGATATTCTGCTCCAGAAATTCCAGTTTTATCACCGAAGACTCAACGTTTTTCACCAGAAATACCTATTTAATCCCCAAACATGACATTTTCTCCAGAAATACCAGATTTCTTCCCATAAATATGACACCTTTGCCAAGAAATAGTACATTTTTCCCCAAAAATAATGATATTTTCTCCAAGAAATGCCAGTTTTATCGCAAATATACGACATTTTATACCGCAAATACCCGCTTTCTCCCAAAAATATGCCTTTTTCGGCCAGGAACTGCAGTTTCCTCCCACAAATACCCATTTTTTCAAACCCAGAAAATAGGACGTTTTCTCCCATCAATACCGTTTTTTCAACCAGAAATATGACGTTTTCTCCGAGAAATAGTAGCTTTCTCCCAAAATATGATATTCTGCCCCAGAAATTCCAGTTTTATCACCGAAGACTACGTTTTTCACCAGAAATACCTATTTTATCCCCCAAACAT
>NW_011169625.1:0-425 GCF_000146605.3 Meleagris gallopavo
AGGAAGAATTCATCGGTGGAGATAAAATTTATTTACTGAGACCGAAAAGGAAGAGAGACCAAGTGAGGTCCATCATGTGATCCCCCAGTGCTCACTTTGGTGGAAATAATGGGGGACCGGGGACAGTGGGGGAACTGGGAGGCTGGGGAGCACGGGATGACAGCTGGCACCTCAGCGTAGGTCAGCCCCTCGCTGTCCCTTGGGGGCACCTGGAGATAGAGGTTTGGGTTGCAACCATGGAGGTCCACAGGATGCTTCAGTTTGGGGTGGGCCTCTGGAGTAGGTATGTGAGGAAGGAGGGAAGGGGTGTCCATGAGGGTGGATCTGAATTTCTGGGAGAGGGGCTCAAATTTGGGTTCTACACGGTGGATAGTTTGGGGTCCAGCTGTGGTTTCAGGGTGCCCATAAGGTCTGGATATATTTAG
>NW_011169626.1:0-560 GCF_000146605.3 Meleagris gallopavo
AGGGAACCCTGAGCGTACTTAAGGGCTGGTAGGTATTTGGACCTGGAAGCTGCTTCCTTCACTTGAGAGTGTGGGGGACTATTGGTCCTTGGAATGGGGTAAGTGGTTTCTTTTTTCTTTCTAGGGCTGTGATCTTGTTCTTTTTGGGGGTAGTGGCAAGTGCACTGAAGGGCTGCTAGGTGTAAGAGCAGCATGTGAATCTGGAGACTGCTTCCTTTGGGTGTGGGTGAGCCCTTAGAATGGGTGAGTGATTCCTGCTTTCTTTCAGAGCTGTGAGCTCTGCTTTTCTGGAGGATCTCAAGCTGGATGGCTGTAATTCATGTGCTAATTGCATCCATGCGGTGTTTTTTAAGGGCATTGTGTGCATCCTTGTTGTGTTTTAAATTACGTTCTTGCGTCTCTTCTGATTTCATTTTGCAGCCTGATGGAGTTGAAGGATTGCCTGGGCTCCTCCAGTCAGTGGTGTGAGATGTGTCCAGCAGGTGATGAACATCATGCACCCCATGTTGGTGCGCTGCTTGTATGCAGGTAGGTTTGCGATGTGATCCGACTCCCCCATG
>NW_011169627.1:0-671 GCF_000146605.3 Meleagris gallopavo
AGCCTGGAACAGGGAGCGAGCAATTGAGCATTTGGTGAAGAGGTGTGGCTAGCCCTGGGAGCACAGATGCAAGCAATTCACCTGTGCAACCTCCTTAACCCCATTAAGGGCTGGTAGCCAAGGGGGAAACATCTATATTCAGAGATTGTTTCTTTCTAGGAGTCTTCAGCAAGCCTTTGCCTTTTCAACAGGGTACGCTACTCTTTTCTTATCACTGGCTTATGATAATTACCTTCATGGGTTATCCTAAAACTGGTTGGAGGCAATTTCATATCTCTCTGTGCCCAGTACAACCAGTAATAAAATTTTCCACAGAAGAATTCCTCTAAATATTTTAAAGGAATCAGGTGAAAAATGGTATGAAACAATATTTGCGTCTCATCTCCAAAACTCCAACTGCCTCCAAGTTCAAGCAGGAAGTTCATAACTTGTTCTTAGGTATTTGTGAAACCATGCCATAATCTGAGGTGTAACACCAATAAACAAGAGGTGCTCTTGAGTGAGAATTTTTTCTCTTTGCTAAAAAGAGAAAAAATACCTGTGAGTTAGATGAAAAGTAAGGGAGAAAAAGAATAGCACATATAACCCCCATATATAGCTAATTAATGTTGTATGTAGACAGCATGCTATTCACTTTATCCGGGACAAACTATAAATTTGAATCTTAGCCA
>NW_011169628.1:0-453 GCF_000146605.3 Meleagris gallopavo
CCATACTAGCTCAGACTGCAAGTCATCCAGTCAGGTCATGGGAAGTACTGTGGTGGAACTGAAGATGCTAGCCCAAATTTTACAACCTCTTGTCTTACTTGATACAATAGAGCCTCTTTGTGCCTTAACTGTGTTCATAGGCACCACAGGAAGGGCAAATATTCCCTCATCTCAAAAGTTAGCCCTGAGATCCGCTTAACTCATTAACATTTCAGAACCAGAAGCCATAAGTCCCAGACAGCCTAATAAGCATAACAGGTTTAAAGTCAGAGAAGTGTCTCTTCTCCATGTACAATTACGGGAAGTACTGCCTCTTAGCTCAAATTCAGGACTGCTTTCACCTTTTCTATGTCCATGTGAGAAGAAATAGTTGTAAGGTGCTTACTGTTAGATTCCTTATGGGGCCGAGCAAACATCAACATGGGACTGGAAGTGAACATCCCTTTTTCCTTC
>NW_011169629.1:0-553 GCF_000146605.3 Meleagris gallopavo
GACCTGGAAGCTGCTTCCTTCACTTGAGAGTGTGGGGGAGTATTGGTCCTTGGAATGGGGTAAGTGGTTTCTTTTTTCTTTCAGGGCTGTGATCTTCTCTTTTGGGGGATGGCATGTGCACTGAAGGGCTGCTAGGTGTAAGAGCAGCATGTGAATCTGGAGACTGCTTCCTTTGGGGTGTGGGGTGAGCCCTTAGAATGGGGTGAGTGATTCCTGCTTTCTTTCAGAGCTGTGAGCTCTGCTTTTTCTGGAGGATCTCAAGCTGGATGGCTGTAATTAATAGGGCTAATTGCATCCATGCGGTGGGTGTTTTTTAAGGGCATTGTGTGCATCCTTGTTGTGTTTTAAATTCTGTTCTGCGTCTCTTCTGATTTCATTTTGCAGCCTGATGGAGTTGAAGGATTGCCTGGGCTCCTCCAGTCAGTGGTGTGAGATGTGTCCAGCAGGTAATGAACATCATGCACCCCCATGTTGGTGCGCTGCTTGTATGCAGGTAGGTTTGCGATGTGATCCGACTCCCCCATGCTGACCATCCACAGCTAGATCAAGTTGC
>NW_011169630.1:0-413 GCF_000146605.3 Meleagris gallopavo
TTGGTGAACCCGTGCTGACTACTCCTGATAACCTCCTTTTCTCCCAGTTGTCTGGAGATGGTATCCAGCACAAGCTGTTCCATCACCTTTCCAGGGACAGAGGTGAGGCTGACAGGCCTATAATTACCCGGTTCTTCCTTCTTGCCCTTTTTGAAGACCGGAGTGACATTGGCTATCCTCCAGTCTTCAGGGACCTCCCCTGTTGTCCAAGACCTCTCAAAAATGATGGAGAGCGGTTCGGCAATGACCTCTGCCAGCTCCCTCAGCACACGTGGATGCACCCCATCAGGTCCCATGGACTCGTGGACCTTAGTACTGCCTAGGCGCTCACGCACGCCTCTTTCCTGACTAAAGGGAAGTCTCCCATTCCCCAGACCCTCTCACTAACCTCCAGGGTGTGGGATTCCTGCGGG
>NW_011169631.1:0-663 GCF_000146605.3 Meleagris gallopavo
CGGGGTGCAGCCCTGCGAGCACAGCTGGGGGCAGTTTGGCTGTGGAGTGGGGCAGAGCCAGGCTCCACCCCTCCCTGATCCCATGAAGGGCTGGGAAGAGTAGGGGCAGCATGTGAACCTGGGGAGTGCTTCCTTTGGAGTATGCCTTGTTCTTTGGTGATGGAGTGAGTGATTTTTTATTTATTTTTTTTTTCTCCTCCATTGTGGAGCTGCTCTCTCTCTATTTTAGCAGGGAACCCTGAGCGTACTTAAGGGCTGGTAGGTATTTGGACCTGGAAGCTGCTTCCTTCACTTGAGAGTGTGGGGGAGTATTGGTCCTTGGAATGGGGTAAGTGGTTTCTTTTTTTCGTTCAGGGCTGTGATCTTCTCTTTTTGGGGGATCGCAAGTGCGCTGAAGGGCTGCTAGGTGTAAGAGCAGCATCTGAATCTGGAGACTGCTTCCTTTGGGGTGTGGGGTGAGCCCTTAGAATGGGGTGAGTGATTCCTGCTTTCTTTCAGAGCTGTGAGCTCTGCTTTTCTGGAGGATCTCAAGCTGGATGGTTGTAATTAATGTGCTAATTGCATCCATGCGGTGGGTGTTTTTAAAGGGCATTGTGTGCATCCTTGTTGTGTTTTAAATTCTGTTCTGCGTCTCTTCTGATTTCATTTTGCAGCCTGATGGAG
>NW_011169632.1:0-573 GCF_000146605.3 Meleagris gallopavo
TTAGTACTGCCTAGGCGCTCACGCACGTCCTCTTTCCTGACTAAAGGGAAGTCTCCCCATTCCCCAGACCCTCTCCCTAACCTCCAGGGTGTGGGATTCCTGCGGGAGAGCCTTTTCACTGAAGACGGAAGTAAAGAAGGCATTCAGTATCTCTGCCTTCTCAGCATCCCCCCATTACCAGAACCCCCCCCTCACTTAGTAAGGGGCCCACATTCTCTCTAGCTTTCCTTTTGCTGTTAACATACTTGAAGAAGCCTTTTTTATTATCCTTTATCACTTTAGCTAGATTCAATTCCAGACGGGCTTGAGCCTTCCTCGTTGCATCCCTGCAGGCCCTGACTACATTCCTATATTCTTCCCAAGTGGTCAGACCCTTTTTCCACATTTCATGGACCTTTCTTCTTTCCTTTGAGCTTGCGCATGAGCTCCTTGCTCATCCACACAGGTCTCCTGCCACCTTTTCCTGATTTCTTGCTCACAGGGATGCACCGATCCTGAGCTTGGAAGAAGAGCTGTTTAAATGCTGACCAGCTCTCAGAGGCCCCCTTACCTTCTAACACCCAAGCCCACAGG
>NW_011169633.1:0-627 GCF_000146605.3 Meleagris gallopavo
TGGAATCTGCGTTTCCCGGCATGCCCCGGAACCTCACTTTGCTGACTGGTCATTGTCCGCCCAGCAGGTAAGGGCGATGCACACCCGCCAGCGTTTACCCATTCCAGAGCCCGGCACAATAGGGTTCCCCCAGAGCTCTGAATTGCGCTTCATGGTGCCCACAGAAGGCTGCCTATCCTCTTTGTTCTGTGTCTTGCTTGTCTCTGGTCTTGCACTGTTTTCACTATTACATTCTCTTGTCCTCCTATTTTTGTGCTCCTTGCCCCATTCTCTTGGCCATTCCCCTTGGCTTTGTGTTGCCACATTCATGTCGGCATTCAGTTTTGGCGTTCCCTGCCGTATTGTCTGGGCCGTCATCCTTGGCATTTCCTTCCATGTTCTCTTGGCCCTTGCCTTTGCCTGGGCATTCCCTTGCCCTCCTGTTTTTGTGGTCAACACCTGGGCGGGTGCAGCCCTGCGAGCACAGCTGGGGGCAGTTTGGCTGTGGAGTGGGGCAGAGCCAGGCTCCACCCCTCCCTGATCCCATGTAAGGGCTGGGAAGAGTAGGGGCAGCATCTGAACCTGGGGAGTGCTTCCTTTGGAGTATGCCTTGTTCTTGGTGATGGAGTGAGTGATTTTTTTTTTTCT
>NW_011169634.1:0-525 GCF_000146605.3 Meleagris gallopavo
ACGGGTGAAAAGCCCACATGCACACACATATTGCTGCTTTAAGTTCTGGGAAAAGCAAGGGAAAGTTAGAGGTTGTTTCTTGTGAGTGTCTTTGTGTTTGTGTCTTAGTATACATTTCAGATTTTATCACTGTTTTTCATTCCCTTTTGTGGTATTTTTATACTTTGCTTTGCCTCCTTTGGTCTAATGTCAGTTGGGAGTGTTGATCTGCCAGAGGGGAGAAGGGCACTGCAGAGGGACCTGGATAGACTGGATCGATGGGCCAAGGTTAACGGCATGATTTTCAAATAGGGCCAAGTGTCAGGTCCTGCTTTTTGGTCACAACAACCCCAGGCAACCCTACAGGCTTGGGGATGAGTGGCTGGAAGGCTGCCTAATGGAAAGGGCCTTGGTGTGCTGATGGATAGTCAGCTGAATGTGAGCCAGCAGTGTGCCCGGGTGGCAAGAAGGCCAATGGCATCCTGGCTTGGATCAGGAACGGAGTGGTGAGCAGGACCAGGGAATCATCCTGCCCTGTACTCGGCA
>NW_011169635.1:0-527 GCF_000146605.3 Meleagris gallopavo
ATCCATGCGGTGGGTGTTTTTAAGGGCATTGTGTGCATCCTTGTTGTGTTTGAAATTCTGTTCTGCGTCTCTTCTGATTTCATTTTGCAGCCTGATGGAGTTGAAGGATTGCCTGGGCTCCTCCAGTCAGTGGTGTGAGATGTGTCCAGCAGGTAATGAACACGATGCACCCCATGTTGGTGCGCTGCTTGTATGCAGGTAGGTTTGCGATGTGATCCGCCTCCCCCATGCTGACCATCCACAGCTAGATCAAGTTGCTCAGAGTCTGAGCCAGGCTCACCTTGAAAGGGCCAGCACATCCACCATGTCTCTGGCAACCTGTGCCACTGCCTCAGCACCCTCACTGTACAAGACATTTTCCTTAGATTTTCACCTCCATTTTCCCCTTGTTCTTTCCTTTAGGTATTGAAAGGCTGTTACCAGGTTCCCTTGGAGCCTTCACTTCTCCAGGCGGCTGAACAGCCCAGCTCTCCTTGCTTACAGGAGAGGGGTTCCATCCTTGGGTTCGTGTTTGTGGCTGTACTCTG
>NW_011169636.1:0-454 GCF_000146605.3 Meleagris gallopavo
TTATCCCCCCACCATTTCTGCAGGCATTTAGAGGCACTAAACGTCTCTGAGTGGAAGGCTCGTGGACAAGACTGCATGCACAGGACACTTCTCACTTCTTTGGTGCGAGAGCACTGCTTGTCTACACGACCAATATTTTGCAAACAACCACCAACAACCATCGCAACTAACAACTGAAATGGCATTTCCCTGCAAAAAAAAAAAAACAACCAACAAAAGGACAGCCTGTCCAAAGACCTCTCCTCACACACTTGCCCAAAAGGCCAGAACCATTATTCCGTCTGCCAGGCTTACTCACAGAACACCAGGCTTCTCTCCACCGGGCATCACATGGACACAAACAGGCTGCTGGTGCGGGGAAGGCAATTTCACCTGAGCATCTCACCACAGACGTTCCCTCCGCTCTGCTCTCCTGCAAAGACACGAGGAGAAAAGCCTCAGACTCCTCTGAGCA
>NW_011169637.1:0-498 GCF_000146605.3 Meleagris gallopavo
TGGAGCACTGTGGCTCCACTAGCTGTACAGCACAGCATCTAAGGGACAGCTTTTATTTAGCTGGCAGGTGTCACTGCTTCCTGAGGCACTGTGCAGCCATAAAAAGCATCCCAAAGCATCTCTTACTCTTACATCATTTGGCCTCATCTCACTGCCATGTTTAATTTCTAGAGCCAACAGGTCTGTCCAACAGCTCTGCTGAGAGGAGAACCAACATTTGTTTCAGGCACGTGTCCTGAGATCTGGAAAGCCCCGATGTGTCCAGGTGCAGGCAGAACAGGCAAGGACAGCCGTCAGATGGCTTTGAACACCTCGTGTCTGCCTGCCTGACCAGGAAGGAACGGCACCGTTGTGTGGCTCAACTGAGCCCCTCGGGCAGATGTGTGTGAGCTGAGTCCTCAGAGTCCAAAGCGAGTGGGAATTCGCTGCAACACCTCAGGCACAATTAGGTAGCTTAGTTTCAGCAAGTTCTGTGTTTCTAATAATGGAAAAAACCCA
>NW_011169638.1:0-519 GCF_000146605.3 Meleagris gallopavo
CATCGCAGTTGTCCACGCTTTGCTATTGTCATGTCATTACCTGACCCGCTGCCAGACCTCGTGTGCCACTGGGCGTTGGCAGACAGCCACGGGTCGCGTGGCTTTGAACTCCAAGAGTGGAAATGGAGGTTGATGTGCAGAGGAAATTCCTCCCCCAGAGGCGGCGAGGCCCTGGCCCCAGGCCACCCGGAGGCTGTGGGTGCCCTACGTCCCGTCTCGGGGAGGGGACAAGGGTGGCAGTTGGTTTGTGCCAAAGCGCCAGCGCTTCTGCGTGAACTTTAGCGGACAGCAGGCGCCGTCCTGCTCTGACTAGCAGGCAATCGTTTGCTCTGCAATAGGAACCGAGCAAGAACCAGTAGCACGTTTTCTCCCTCCTCTGCTTCATTTCGCTCTGTGGGCTGGACCGAGAATCTGGAAGTGGAGAGAGACGGGAGGAAGGCAGTGCTGCAAGCCTCGTGTGCCTGCTGTCACTGCTCGCTCTGTGATCGCGGCGGCCTTATCAGAGGCACATCCATCGTG
>NW_011169639.1:0-636 GCF_000146605.3 Meleagris gallopavo
CTGTCGCTCCTCGAACTTGCAAATGCCTTATTGGAGAGGGTTTTCCCTTCCACTCTTTTCCTCTCTGAATGCAGATGTGTAGCAGTGGAAACCTGACTAGCATGAATTGTGGCTCGAAATAAAGGCAGAGACATAGTATTCAGAGGTAGGCGTAGTGCATTCTGCATGTAGCCAAGGCCAAGTGCAACCGCTACCTTTCCGATGTGCGCACAGGAGCCCGCTCACTCGTCGGAGAAAGCAGCCGGCTGAAGTGGCCCGTTCTCGGCAAGCGAGAAACACGAGACCGCTGCTGACGGCTGAAAGCGGCATTTGTGGAGAAACGCGATTTCTCGGCCAGCTACGGCAAAGTCTCCGGAGCGGTTCAGCGCGAATGCCGCTTTCTACGCGTGAGAGCGAAGGAGTGCGATTCCGATGCCGACAACTGCGAATTCAGCCTCCTGCACTACCTGCGAGTGGGGGGTTTTTTCTGCGCAGTCCTGAAAGGATCTCTCCCCACTTTCTGAAACGCTCTCCCTGAGAGCACTACAGCTGTCGCTCCTCGAACTTGCAAATGCCTTATTAGAGCTTGTTTTCCCTTCCAATCTTTTCCTCTCTGAATGCAGATGTGTAGCAGTGGAAAACCTGACTAGAATGAAT
>NW_011169640.1:0-569 GCF_000146605.3 Meleagris gallopavo
GTGTGACGCGGGGAACTACCAGCATGTCAGTCTCACCTCTGTGCTGGTCACGGATCATGGAGCAGATCATCCTGCAAGTGACTCTCAAGCACACATTCCAGTGCGTCACCACCCTGTGCGTGAAAAGCTTCCTCCTAAGAACCAACCTAAACCTCCCCTGTCTCACTTGAAAACCATTTCCCCTTGTCCTATCGCTATCCACCCTCCTAAACAGCCGTTGCCCCCTCCTGCTTATGCGCTCCCTTTGAGTCTTGGAAGGCTGTCATGAGCTATCTCCAGAGCTTTCTCTTCTCCCACAGAAACAATCCCAGTTCCGTCAACATTTCTTTCTAAGAGAGGTGCTCCAGCCCTCTGATCATCTTCGTGGCCCTTCTCTGGCCTGCTCCAAAAGCTCCACATCATTCCTGTGCTGGAGGCCCAGGCCTGGACGCAGTGCTGCACATGGGGCCGCACCAGAGCCGAGTCGAGGGGGACAATCACCTCCCTCTCCCTGCTGGTCGCTCCTCTTTGAATGCAGCCCAGGATACAGTTGGCCTTCTGGGCTGCAAGTGCACACTACTGGCTTATGT
>NW_011169641.1:0-322 GCF_000146605.3 Meleagris gallopavo
ACCCAATAACCCCACATCCTGCCCCATCACCCCACATCCTGCCCATAACCCCACATCCCACCCCATAACCTCACATCCCGCCCTATAACCTCACATCCCGCCCCCTAACACCAAACTCGCCCCATAACCCAACATCCCACCCCATCACCCCATCACCAAGTCCATAACACCACATCCATTGGAGTCATGTGAGGACATTTGGGGTCATTGGGGTCAATGGGGTCATATGGGTTTATTGGGGTCAATGGGGTCAATGGGGTCGGGGGGTCAATGGGGTGAATGGGGTCAGTGGGATCATCAGGGTCATGTGGGCTTTTGGGGG
>NW_011169642.1:0-495 GCF_000146605.3 Meleagris gallopavo
ACACGCTGCGGCGCGGCAGGTTTCCCTGGCTGTCACCGCTGAGCCCCCAGCTCGGCTCAGCGCCCGGGTCGGGTATTTTGGCCAGTGCTCACGATGCAGGAGATGAGTGCATCCGTGTGAAATGCACCGGGCATCCTAAGGCACGAGGTGCTGCTGGCGCTGCCGAGGCTTTTGAGGGGCAGCGGGGAGAAGCGGAGGGCTCAGGGCAGTAGCTGGGGGCTCTTGAAGGGGCTTTGAGGTGCCGTGGGCTCCGAATTGCGCTTTTTCCTCACGTTTCCCCCAGAAGGTGGCAGTTTGGCTCGGTACCTCGAGGTGGCAGCAGGACCCCCACCAACAGAGACGTCCGCTGCCCAGAGCCCCCGTGTGTGGCTGTGGGAAAGATGGAGGGCGGGATAAACGTAGAACGTGCACAGCAGGCTATCGGATCAAATTCAGAGTTGGCATCACGCTTCCCCCCAGCCAGCTCTTTGCAGGCAGCTCAGCCGTCGTGTTTTA
>NW_011169643.1:0-323 GCF_000146605.3 Meleagris gallopavo
CACTTGGAGTTGTGCCCACTGCTCAGCCTGTTGAAGGTCTCTGTGGATTGGCATTCCCGTCCCTCTGCTGTGACACTGCACCCCACAGCTTGGTGTCCTTAGGGTGCACTCAACCCCACTGTTGATGTCCGTGATGAAGGGGAAACCCAGATGCTTGTACAAACTGGGCGTAGAAGCCCTTGGGAGCAGCCCTGCGGAGGACTCGGGGAATCCTGGTGGACAAAGAGCTGGACATAAGCCAGTTAGTGTGCACTTGCAGCCCAAGAAGGCCAACTGTATCCTGGGCTGCATTCAAAGAGGAGCGACCAAGCAGGGAGAGGGAG
>NW_011169644.1:0-744 GCF_000146605.3 Meleagris gallopavo
CTGGAAGCGCAGCCAGCTGTCTAGGCGTTTGTGCAGTGCTTGCTGCATTTGTAGCTCCTTCTGGGTTTCCCAGGTGGGTCCACGCCTCGTGGGCATCCTTGCCTCTTGCTTTGTGCTGGCCGGTCGGCTTTTCCTCTGCTGGCTGGGTGGATCCATGCCCGGTAGCTACCCTTCCGTCCTCCTTGGCATGACTGGCAGTGCTTTGCCTTCCTCCAGAGAGGTGTTTTGTTCCAGCTGGCAGGACAGCTCCTTCTGGGCTGGCGACCCTGAAGGTGCGTGTGTGGTGGAGGCAGCAGCATGCCCAGTAGCTACCCTTTCCTCCTCCCCGGGCACGGATGCCAAGATGTTGGCCTCCTGCAGACTCGGTGGTCATCGGTGCTTCGCCATGACCGTGTATTCTTTGCTTTTTCATGTTGCTGCAGAGGCTTCTGCTGCTGCTGCATGGGTTGATGTTGGTTTCCTCGGTTGGTTTTCCGTGTTGTTTTTCTGTGGTTTCTGCCTTGGTTTCCTGCTCCTTTGCATTGCAATGCATTGGGCTTTTTTTCAGTGGTGTTGATTTTTTTTCCCTTCTGTTTCTGTTCTTGGAAGTGCTTTTTCCTTTCCTAAGCGTATTCCCCTCTGTTTGTGAGGATTTCAAGTGCTTTTGCTTTGGTTTCCTTGGCATTTCAGCACTTGGTCCTTCTTTTACTTTTTGTGGTGTTGCTTGGCTTTGGTTTGCTCTTAGGTTTTTGTTGGCATCGTGGC
>NW_011169645.1:0-414 GCF_000146605.3 Meleagris gallopavo
ACCAAAGAACAAGGCATACTCCAAAGGAAGCACTCCCCAGGTTCAGATGCTGCCCCTACTCTTCCCAGCCCTTCAATGGGATCAGGGACGGGTGGAGCCTGGCTCTGCCTCACTCCACAGCCAAACTGCCCCCAGCTGTGCTCGCAGGGCTGCACCCCACCCCAGGTGTTGCCACAAAAACAGGAGGGCAAGGGAATGCCCAGGCAAAGGCAAGGGCCGAGAGAACATGGAAGGAAATGCCAAGGATGACGGCCCAGACAATACGGCAGGGAACGCCAAAACTGAATGCCGACATGAATGTGGCAACACAAAGCCAAGGGTAAAGGCCAAGAGAATGGGGCAAGGAACACAAAATAGGAGGACAAGAGAATGTAATAGTGAAAACAGTGCAAGACCAGAGACAAGCAAGACACA
>NW_011169646.1:0-529 GCF_000146605.3 Meleagris gallopavo
TTCCTCCCAGAAACTGCAGTATTCTCCCCAGAAATATCACGTTTTCTCCCAGAAACGCCACATTTCTCCCAAGTCGAAAACGAATGGGACAGTTTGGTGCCAGAAATACCCATTTTCTCCTGACAAACACAACGTTTTCTGCCAGAAATACCAGTTTAGTCCCCCGAAAAAATATGGCATTTTCTCCAAGAAATACCAGCTTTGTGCCCTGAAATATGACTTTTTTCTCCCAGATATACCAGTTTGCTTCCGCAAAATATGACAATATCTCCAAGTCATAGTAATTTTCTCCCCCCAAAATATTATATATTCTGCCACAAATCCCAGTTTTCTCCCCAAAAATACACCATTTTCTGCCAGGAACTGCAGTTTTCTACCCAGAAATATGATATTTTCTACCAGAAATCCCAGTTTTCTCCCAGAAATACGAGAGTTTCTACCACAAATGCCAGTTTTCTGCCCGAAAGTATGACATTTTCTGGCAGGAACTGCAGTTTTCTCCCGGAAATATGACATTTTCTCCCAGAAA
>NW_011169647.1:0-496 GCF_000146605.3 Meleagris gallopavo
TGACCATGGAGAAGCCTCGTCCCTGCAGGGTTTGTGCCGCAGGACTTTGGGCAGGAGGAGGGCTGTCAGCAGCCCAGGGCGGGATGTGGGTCCCCTGGGGGCAGCAGCCACAGCCCCTGTCCCATCTCCACAGTGACCCTGGGCCATCCGTGGGACAGCTCGAGACCCTCCTCCTCTGCACAGCCCCTCAGAGCACGAGGGAAGGTCTGGGGGTGGCAGTGGTCCCCTGGAAAGGGGTAGGGGGATGGTGCCCTCCATCCCCTCCATCCCCAGGCCCTGACGCCCAGTGCTCAGGGCTCCAGAGAGCCCCAGGGTCCCTCAGTGTCCCTGTTCCAGTGCCACGCTTATTGTAACAGACTTCTTCCTTATGTCCAATCTGAAGACTCTGTCCCTTGCTTTTTGCAGCCCCCTTGGGATACTGAAGGCCGCCCTCAGGAGGTCTCCCCGGAGCCTTCTCTTCTGCTGGCTGCCAAATTCGATGCACATCATGAAATGC
>NW_011169648.1:0-576 GCF_000146605.3 Meleagris gallopavo
CGTAGTGCATTCTGCATGTAGCCAAGGCGAAGTGCAAACCGCTCCTTTCCGATGCGCGCACAGGAGCCCGCTCACTCGTCGGAGGAAAGCAGCCGGCTGAAGTGGTCCGTTCTCGGCAAGCGAGAAACACCAGACCGCTGCTGACGGCTGAAAGCGGAGTTTGGGGAGAAACGCTATTTCTCGGCCAGCTACGGTAAAGTCTCCGGAGCGGTTCAGCGCGAATGCCTCTTTCAGGGCATGAGAGCGAAGAAGTGCGATTCCGATGCCGACAAGTGCGAATTCAGCCTCCTTCACTACCTGCGAGTGGGGGGTTTTTTCTGCGCAGTCCTGAAAGGATCTCTCCCCACTTTCTGAAACGCTCTCCCTGAGAGCACTACAGCTGTCGCTCCTCGAACTTGCAAATGCCTTATTAGAGCTTGTTTTCCCTTCCACTCTTTTCCTCTCTGAATGCAGATGTGTAGCAGTGGAAAACCTCACTAGCATGAATTGTGGCTCGAAATAAAGGCAGGGACATAGTATTCGGAGGTAGGCGTAGTGCATTCTGCATGTAGAGAAGGCGAAGTGCAAACCGCTCCT
>NW_011169649.1:0-565 GCF_000146605.3 Meleagris gallopavo
TCTTTTCTCCCTTACCCTCACCTCCCCCCTTGCCGTAGCCTACGATTCCCTTGCCTGCTCTTCTTACCTGAGCTGCTGTCCCTTCCTTTACCTACCTGAGCTGCTTCTTCCTAAAAATCACCTAGCTTACCTGCTTGCCCCTCACTTTCCTACCTGAGCTGCTTCCCCCTAACTTACCTAGCTGAGCTCCTGGCCCCTCGCTATGTACTTTAGCAGATGTTTTCTCACTTATCTTCCTTACTGTTTGGCTCGTGTCACAGTTTCTTGTGATAATCAGTGAACTGAGCTCCTCCTCCTCACCTTCTGCCATCATTTACTTCCAAAGCCTCCGTGCTTGTCTGTGAGCTGCTGTCCTGTGCCAGCATGGCAGAAATGAAGTCAGCAAAAGCTGGCGAGTGTTGTGCTTCAAATGCAACCACCCCGACACTCCCCCAGCTGCCGGACGCGCCGTGTGGGACGGGCACCTCTGGGAGGGCACTGTCTGCACGGGCTGTGCCGCCCGCCTAGCGCAAGCAGGGGGAAGCGGCGCGGTGCCGGCAGCACTGCGGGGAAACCTGCCGTGCTG
>NW_011169650.1:0-359 GCF_000146605.3 Meleagris gallopavo
TTCGCACTATGAACACAGTTTTATGGCTTTTATTCTGTAAATACAGCTCTTCATAAACGGGGTTTGGTAATGACACCGACATACCCATAATTATAGGGGCTGAGCACAGGCAACAGAGACACGGGGAGGATTTGATAGGAGAAAATCACTGTGTTAACACTGATTTCTTTCACCTCCTCCCCTTTCTCTTTTCCTTTTCCTTTCCTTCTTCCTTTTCCTTTTTTCTTTTCCATTTTACTTTCCCTTTTCCCCTTTTACTGTTGTCTTCTATTCCTGATTATATTTCTTTTTGTTTCTTCTTTCCTTTCCCTCTTCCCTCTTCCCTCTTCCCTCTTCCCTCTTCCCTCTTCCCTCTTCCC
>NW_011169651.1:0-468 GCF_000146605.3 Meleagris gallopavo
CAGAGGGCTGGAGCACCTCTCTTAGAAAGAAATGTTGATGGAACTGGGATTGTTTCTGTGGGAGAAGAGAAAGCTCTGGAGATAGCTCATGACAGCCTTCCAAGACTCAAAGGGAGCGCATAAGCAGGAGGGGGCAACGGCTGTTTAGGAGGGTGGATAGCGATAGGACAAGGGGAAATGGTTTTCAAGTGAGGCAGGGGAGGTTTAGGTTGGTTATTAGGAGGCAGCTTTTCACGCACAGGGTGGTGACGCACTGGAATGTGTGCTTGAGAGTCACTTGCAGGATGATCTGCTCCATGATCCGTGACCAGCACAGAGGTGAGACTGACATGCTGGTAGTTCCCCGCGTCACACTTTCTATCCTTCCTACGAGGTGTGCTGTCTACCTTTTTTCTCCTCAGCAGGGACTTGACCTGACTGCCTCGACTTGTGAAATACCATGGAGAGTGGCTCGGTGACTGCAGCGGT
>NW_011169652.1:0-730 GCF_000146605.3 Meleagris gallopavo
AATGGGTTGAACTGGTGGCCAACTGGTGGCCAAGTGGGGTGAACTGGTGGCCAACTGGTGGCCAACTGGGGCTACTGGATTGAAAAACAGTTATTGGCTGTCTGTTCGGCATTGCAGGCAATAGAGCCAATAACTCAAACGGCTGAAGTTATAGTCAAGACCACTCTGCCGATTCAGGGGTGGGTAAAAGATCTGACCCACCTTCAGCCAATGGGCAGAACTGCGAGCCGTGTGGATGGTTATAACTAAGGAACCCGGTGATGGTATCCTGAACACCTGTACGGATAGTTGGGCTGTGTACCGAGGGCTCACTCTGTGGATTGCACAGTGGGCCACCCAAGAATGGACTATCCATGCCCGGCCGATCTGGGGCAAGGACATTGACCAGGTAAATGACCTTCTCAGTCTGGTGGCCTGCCTGAGGAGAGGTGGAGAGGCTGAGGGCCATCAAGGACTGTGAGAAGGAATTGACTGGTGGTGCCAGGCCCTATCGGCCCCGAGGTCCCGGCATGCAACTGTGGCTCCCTATGGAGCATGTGGCCTCCAGTCGCCTTGCAAACAAGTGACGGAGAGGAATCGACAGACAGACTGTGCTCCGGATATAGTGAGCCCCCAGTCTGCTCCTTACCCTTACAATACTTATGTAGAACTAGGGGGTGTGGGACTGGGACAAAACTCTCTCCCAAAAGGGCAAGGTGATATCCACTGCTCAGTGGCGGAGCCTCTGCCC
>NW_011169653.1:0-563 GCF_000146605.3 Meleagris gallopavo
CTCAAAACTTCCAGACTGTTTTTAAATACTGTTTTTAATTCAAACACAACCTTGCAGCCAGTGCTGAGAATTTTTATCACTGGACTGTGAGCTACTCCTGGCAGTGAATTCTCTCTCTGTACCATTGGTTTGTAGCAGTTACTGTTACGTTTGCCTCCGTATCCCTCTGGGTTCTCTGTCGGTGTCCTTTTCTGAAATCTTACTTCTCAGTGGGGAAACACCCTCACACCCTTCCTCTTTGCTTTTGTGTATGGAACATCCGTGTTTTATCCTCCTTTACATGAACTTTTATGGCAACCTTTGGGCTGTAATAGCCCTGGCAGCAAAACCACGACGTGCATTTTAAAGTGACGCTGCTGTGTTTTGTACCAATTCCCAGTTCAGTAGTTCAGTGCTCCTTTGGTGCATCTCTGTGCAGTTTTGCCTTCCCGGGAGGAACCCAGAGCTGCCCGGTTTGTTTCTGCTCCTGTAGCATTTGTACTGCAGTGTGAGCATAAGGTTCTGCTGCCTTCTTCTTCTTCTGGAAGAGCCACGGACATCTGATGCAGGCACCTGTTCCTTTT
>NW_011169654.1:0-589 GCF_000146605.3 Meleagris gallopavo
GTGGTGAACTTAATAAGGCCCAGTATGTTTTTAGCATTAAGAAAGAAGAGACAGTGGCATGTAGCCCCTTAAAAGGCAGTTTCAGTAGAGAAAGCTATTTTTTTCTTTTACAAGAAACAAGTATAGCAAGGCTCCAAGTTTACAAAATATCCTAGAGTATTGGCAGTCCGCCTGGACTTTTCAAGGTCACGCTTTCAGACAGTACTGGTGAAACAGATAAACTTTCCCAATGAAGCTGTCTGAGAGCGGAGAGAGAGATTTGTTCAAAAAAGCTAAAAAAGCAACTATTGCCCGCATTCTCCACCAAGAATGTCAACGGTTTACGGGCTGGTTCGGCCCGGTTCCGTGACTAGAAGGGCGGAGGGATCCGCGGATCCGCGCCCCCGGAAAAAAAGAAATAGGGGACCCCGAAATAATTGAAAAACAGTGGCAACAATCTGAGGTAAAACAAGTAATTTCCTAAATATGGTAATCAAACAGAATTTTTATAAGGAGAGAAGAATGTGAAATTGATGGTGGATCGGCCTTACCACAACGCTGAGATGAGAAGCGCAGGCAGAGAAGCGCAAGCGAAGCAGTGCAGGCAAAG
>NW_011169656.1:0-660 GCF_000146605.3 Meleagris gallopavo
TCACTCACTCCATCACCAAAGAACAAGGCATACTCCGAAAGGAAGCACTCCCCAGGTTCACATGCTGCCCCTACTCTTCCCAGCCCTTACATGGGATCAGGGAGGGGTGGAGCCTGGCTCTGCCCCACTCCACAGCCAAACTGCCCCCAGCTGTGCTCGCAGGGCTGCACCCCGCCCCAGGTGCAGGTTCTACAAAAACAGGAGGGCAAGGGAATGCCCAGGCAAAGGCAAGGGCCAAGAGAACATGGAAGGAAATGCCAAGGATGACGGCCCAGACAATACGGCAGGGAACGCCAAAACTGAATGCCGACATGAATGCGGCAACACAAAGCCAAGGGGTCATTAGGCCAAGAGAATGGGGCAAGGAACACAAAAATAGGAGGACAAGAGAATGTAATAGTGAAAACAGTGCAAGACCAGAGACAAGCAAGACACAGAACAAAGAAGGATAGGCAGCCTTCTAGGCACCATGAAGCGCAATTCAGAGCTCTGGGGGAACCCTATTGTGCTGGGCTCTGGAATGGGTAAACGCTGGCGGGTGTGCATCGCCCTTACCTGCTGGGCAGACAATGACCAGTCAGCAAAGTGAGGTTCCGGGGCATGCCGGGAAATGCAGATTCCAGTTCCTGCTGTTCCACCGAGACCAACACATCTCTCCGT
>NW_011169657.1:0-462 GCF_000146605.3 Meleagris gallopavo
TCTTCAAACCAATGGCTCTTTTGAAGATCTGACGCAGAAACAACAGTCCGTTCGCACAAGGCCCCGGGGCCGGCGCAGGGCTCTGTGGGCTGTGCTTCAGACCCGAAGCCGGTGCCGGCCTCTGGTGCTGCGGCTTTAGGCCCCGCAGCCGGCGTCAGCCTTTCGGGCTGCGGATTGAAGTCCCGGGGACAGCGCCGGCTTCTCTGGCTTCGGCTTTAGGCCACAGCAGCGGCGCCGGCCTCTCCGGCTGTGGCTTTGTCTGTAGGCCCTCGGCCTGGTGCCGGCCTCTCTGGCCGTGCTTCAGGCCCGGGGGCTGGTGCCAGCCTGTCAGGACTTGGCTTTAGGCTCCGCGGCCGCTGCCAGCCCGTCTGGCTGTAGATGTGGCTTCAAGCCCCGGCTCTGGTGCTGGCCTCTGTGGCTGTAGCTGTGGCATTATGGCCCAGGGCTGGTGCTGGGCTCTCT
>NW_011169658.1:0-415 GCF_000146605.3 Meleagris gallopavo
ACAATACAGTCATGAAGGCACTGCCCTGCATCCGTACCTCTTGCACAAACCTGTGCTCCTTGCTCGGAGCACACGGCTGCACTCTGTGCACCATGTTGCTTACCACCAGAGAAGGCTCAGGTACCCAACAACATTTTTGCTTCCATCTCGTCTGAGAACTGCTCATTATGCACAGCCCTCATCTTTGCTTTGGTGAGGTGGGGACTGCCATTGCTTCCTCAGTCCCACACACCCCTTCCCATCCCACACTGCCATGGCAGATCAGGTTCTGGACCACCCGAGGGACCCCAAAACATCCCAGGGAGTCTTTGGGTCCTGACGAGATGAGTCCCAGAGTTCTGAGGGAATTCACCGCTGCAGTCACCGAGCCACTCTCCATGGTATTTCACAAGTCGAGGCAGTCAGGTCAAGTCCC
>NW_011169659.1:0-500 GCF_000146605.3 Meleagris gallopavo
CCATGTGTCAAGTATTAGCTGGAGTTTTAGGTGAAAGTTACAACTAAAACTACAGCTAGGAAAATATGAACTGGACATGGGAAGAAGTTACTCATTGTGAAAGTAACGTAGCACAGGAGCAGGTGTCTGAAGGGGCTGTGGAATCTCCAGGCCCAGACAGTGTTCAGATTTAGCTGGTCTGGAGTAACATGCACTAGATATCAAGTTGGCCCTGCTTTAAAGTACTATATTGGACTAGAATGACTTGCCTGTTCTACTGTGTGTGATATGCAGGCTAACCGATCTGGAGAGTGGGCAGGCTGAAGAGATGAAATAACAAAACGTTCAAAGTCTCCTGCTTTAATTCAACCAGGGTAAGATAGTAATACTTTGCTAAAGCTCCAACTAATAATACTTTTTGAAAATTACATATTACTGTCTGGCATGATTAGCTAATGCGGTTTATAAAATATGTCTGAACATTTATTATGCTAAGATGCATGCTAAGGTTAAAAAAGTAA
>NW_011169660.1:0-315 GCF_000146605.3 Meleagris gallopavo
TCCAGATGAGACGTCCTGGCATGGCGGCCCATTTTGCAGACTGAAAGTAGCACTGGGCTCTTGTTAAATCTTGTTGCTTCTCCTTCCTTAAACAGAGATTGGTGCTGAGCCAAATGGCAATCTCTACGTGAAAGTGGTGCAGCAGGTCCGTTCTGAGAGAGCTTGTCAACAGGCAGCAGCTGAAGCTCCTCTCCAGGCCGGAGGGCTTCCTAGAAGAGCAGGTCCCAGCACAGGGGGAAGACCTTCCCCTGCCGCATGCCCCCGCTCCGTCTCCGAGGCCCAGGCTGGATGTAAACGCAAGGGCTTGGAAGAGGG
>NW_011169661.1:0-412 GCF_000146605.3 Meleagris gallopavo
CAGCTCCGGAGCTGCCAGAGGCGTCGCTGTAATTTTCTGCCTCCAGTTACGTCGAGGTAAACTTCAGTTGCCTTCGGTGCCTTTGCCGGTAGTCGGCGCCTCTGGGCCCTGGAGCGTTGTTTTCGGATGCCTTCCCTGTTCGTCAGTAGGAGAGAGTGCGTACTCTGCTCCGGAGACGGTGGTGAGCGGGCGCTCGCGAGCTGGGTTGACCGGCCGGCCGAACAGAGAGGGGATCGGCGGCGGCGGCGGCGGCGGCTTTCTCGGGCGGCGGTTCTTTCCTGGATCCGGTCGCCTCGGTTTGTCCTTCGCGCCCCGTCCCGCCGCTCGGTGGTATCCTAAGGCGGTCTCTCGGGCGAGCAGCGAAAAAAAGCCGGGCAAGGCGAGCGAGAACGCGCGTAAGGGAAGCCGGCTC
>NW_011169662.1:0-554 GCF_000146605.3 Meleagris gallopavo
CTGTGAGAAATGTGGTATTTCTGGGAGAAACTGCAATTCCTGGCAGAAAATGTCTCATTATTGGGGGAGAATCCTGGTATTTCTGGTAGGAAACGTTAGTGTTTTGGGTTGAGAAAGACTGGTATTTCTTGGGGAGGATAATTTGGCCCATAATTTTTGGTTTGGGGGGGAAGAACCAAACCTTGGGGTAATTTTTTTTTGGGTAGAAAAAATGGTAATATTTCAGGAGGAAAGGTGCAATTCCCTGGGAGAAAAACGTCATTTTGGGGGAGAAAACTGCCGTTTCCCGGTAAGGGTAAAACCCCTTGGGTCCGTTACGTTCCCCGTTTGGGCCGAAAAACGTTCGGTTACTTTACGTAGGTTAGGTTAACCTAAACGTTTTTCCGTAGTAAACGTTTTTTCGGTAAATAACTGATCTGTCAAATATACGATTTGGGGGAGAATCCTGGTATTTCTGGTAGGAAACGTTGTGTTTTGGGTGAGAAAGCTGGTATTTCTGGGAGATATTGCCATATTGTTGGGGAGACAACTGGTATTTTGGTAGAAAATGTAAT
>NW_011169663.1:0-468 GCF_000146605.3 Meleagris gallopavo
GTCTTGGAAGAGTCCCTGCGGCGCCTGAAGACACGGGCTCAGATGTGAATGATGCCAATTGTTTATTGCAGGTTCAAACATCCCTTACATCCATTCCCAAGTTCTCTCTTGTAACACTCCCACCCCCCTTTCCATGTCAACAGATCTTGTTTGGCAGCTTCTACTCTGAATCCTGTTTCTTGAATCCCCACAATTCCCATTGTCCCTCTGCTTTTGTGCAGGGAACTGGCACCCAGGAATGATGCAGGTGGGATTTTGCAGCCTTGGGTGCAGCTCTGTCTGTGCCGGGCACACCGTGCCCTGATCAGCGTGGGTAGGGTGTTGGCTGCCTGTGGCACAGAGCTTTGGTCTTTGGAGGGGACTCTTGGGAGACTCTGGTCTGTTGCGTATGGGTGGCAGCGAACCGGATCTCCAGGTGGAGGACTCCTCAGGCAGGCTGCACTGATGGTGAGATGCTGATGCCGCCAT
>NW_011169664.1:0-370 GCF_000146605.3 Meleagris gallopavo
GGCACAACTCTCTCTCAGGGCCCAAGTCTGTGTGGGTCTCTTCTGCTGCCACAAAGCTGCTCAGCCTGGAGGAGGCACAGGCACAGAGGCGAGGCCACAGCAGCTCTGCCATTGTGCCTGAGAGCGGGGACATAGAAGTGGAAGAAGGCCCTGCAGCTGTACAGGGCAAATTCCACACAGTCATGGATTTTCCATCTGAAAGGTAAAGAGGACTTCCTTTTCCAGCACCTGTCATCATTGTTTGGGTGGGTTTCTGTCGGTTTATTTCCATTATTTCTAGTGCCCAAACTTGCTGAAACTAAGTTACACTAATGGTGGGGTTTTCCAGATTTCAGAGCCAGGTGCCTGAAACCAATTCTGGTTCTCCTCA
>NW_011169665.1:0-480 GCF_000146605.3 Meleagris gallopavo
CTACAGAAATTGATTTTGCTTGGGTTTGTCAGGCACTCAGAACTATGCCACACAACTGTGCACAGGGGTGGATGTGGAAA
Organism: Meleagris gallopavo; assembly: GCF_000146605.3. Lineage (NCBI taxonomy): Eukaryota > Metazoa > Chordata > Aves > Galliformes > Phasianidae > Meleagris > Meleagris gallopavo. Next base: position 81 of record NW_011169665.1, read on the forward strand.
TGCATCGTATTGCGTAGCTACAAGTCTGGGGGTCTGTACTCTTAGTGAGGAATCAGAGTCACCACCACACATTTGAAGCCCAGAATCATCACAGAATCAAAGAATCTGGAACTGGGAACCAATCACCGAATCTGACATAACAGAACTTACACTCACAGGAGCTGCTATCCTCGTAGCGTCCTCATGCAATCCTCAGACTAGAATCCCAGACTGCAGGAACCCCGTAACAACCCGGCAGTATTGAATCACCGCGTTTCGTTTCCTCGCTCCCACAGAGGGCAGCTTTCTATAGAGCACGCTCACAAGGGATGGCGTCAGTCAGCATCACCCAGCGCTCCCTACGGAACGGCTTGTCTCCAATAGCAAAGCACCCCCTTCCCGGCCCCACGGGGCCCCCAGA
>NW_011169666.1:0-409 GCF_000146605.3 Meleagris gallopavo
AATACAGTCATGAAGGCACTGCCCTGCATCCGGGCCTCTTGCACAAACCTGTGCTCCTTGCTCGGAGCACATGGCTGCACTCTGTGCACCATGTTGCTTACCACCAGAGAAGGCTCAGCTACCCAACACCATTTTTGCTTCCATCTTGTCTGAGAACTGCTCATGATGCACAGCCCTCATCTTTGCTTTGGTGAGGTGGGGACTGCCATTGCTTCCTCAGTCCCACAGACCCCTTCCCATCCCACACTGCCATGGGAGATCAGGTTCTGGACCACCTGAGGACCCAAACATCCAGGAGTCCTTGGGTCCTGACGAGATGAGTCCCAGAGTTCCGAGGGAATTCACCGCTGCAGTCACCGAGCCACTCTCCATGGTATTTCACAGGTCGAGGCAGTCAGGTCAAGTCCTG
>NW_011169667.1:0-527 GCF_000146605.3 Meleagris gallopavo
CTCTCAAGGTGGTTCTGGCCCTGGAGCAGTTGAGGTAAGGACTGAGGTTGCAAGACAGGATGGTGGTCCCATTTGGGTTAGCTTCTGAAGGCCTGGAGGGGGCAGGGGGGGAGGGAGGCCGGCATCTCTAGGAGAGACAGCTGGGCTGTTGTGCCCGGCGAAGCTGAGGTTCTGGGCGAGAGAAAGGACCTGGTGCTCCTGTTCCCTGGCAGGGAAGAGAAAGGAGAGCTGGGGTCTCCTCCCTTCAGAGCGGGAGGTGGTTCACTGCTGCCAGGGAGGAGGCGGGCGCTGCTGGAACTGAAGACAGTGCTCAGCAGCATGAGCTGGGGGTATTGGCTTTGTAGCTGTCGATTAGGAGAAACTCCGATGTTGTCTGAACCAGTCTGGAGAGCCCTTTCTGATTTCTCTTGCTTTTTTCCTCCTGTCAGCAAGCTGAAGCCCTCTTTTGAAAGCAAGGATGTGGGTGAGATGTTGGTCCTGTGCTGCAAAAACATTGTGACACACCCTTCAGCGGAGATGATGCTGAA
>NW_011169668.1:0-499 GCF_000146605.3 Meleagris gallopavo
GGGAGAGGGAGGTGATTGTCCCCCTCGACTCGGCTCTGGTGCGGCCCCATGTGCAGCACTGCGTCCAGGCCTGGGGCTCCAGCACAGGAATGATGTGGAGCTTTTGGAGCAGGTCCAGAGAAGGGCCACGAAGACGATCAGAGGGCTGGAGCACCTCTCTTAGAAAGAAATGTTGACGGAACTGGGATTGTTTCTGTGGGAGAAGAGAAAGCTCTGGAGATAGCTCATGACAGCCTTCCAAGACTCAAAGGGAGCGCATAAGCAGGAGGGGGCAACGGCTGTTTAGGAGGGTGGATAGCGATAGGACAAGGGGAAATGGTTTTCAAGTGAGACAAGGGATGTTTAGGTTGGTTATTAGGAGGCAGCTTTTCACGCACAGGGTGGTGACGCACTGGAATGTGTGCTTGAGAGTCACTTCCAGGATGATCTGCTCCATGATCCGTGACCAGCACAGAGGTGAGACTGACATGCTGGTAGTTCCCCGCGTCACACTTTCTAT
>NW_011169669.1:0-476 GCF_000146605.3 Meleagris gallopavo
CAGAAAAAACCTAAAAACTAAACTAATTTCTACATATGTACAAGGGAGGGGGGAGGGGGGTGAATAAGTTAAAGAGTGGCTCAGGTTGGGGTGCAGGTAGTGGGGGACCGGGCAGGGCACAGCGCTGCCAGACCTCCCCTCCAACCCCCCCAGGACAACGCACAGGGACACCCCGAAATTAATTCATTATAATAATTAATGGTCATTAAAGGAGGGGGTTAAACACGCAGGGTGGAGGGGAATAGTGCTCTGGGGGCGGCACGCCGTACACGTCCCGCATGCAGGCTGGCTCCATGTCCGCTGCCTTTCCACCCCCTCCCCTCCCAGGACCCCTCTCTGATTCAGTCCGAGTCCTTATGGGGTTGGGATCCCATTCCCCCGTATTTTCGGAAGAAAACATTTTTTTGTTTTGTTTTAATACAAGCAGATTGTTTTCTCTTCCCATATAAGGGGTCTATAGGATGCCCCCCTTCCCT
>NW_011169670.1:0-619 GCF_000146605.3 Meleagris gallopavo
TGGAGGTGAAATCTAAGGAAAATGTCTTGTACAGTGAGGGTGCTGAGGCAGTGGCACAGGTTGCCAGAGACATGGTGGATGTGCTGGCCCTTTCAAGGTGAGCCTGGCTCAGACTCTGAGCAACTTGATCTAGCTGTGGATGGTCAGCATGGGGGAGTCGGATCACATCGCAAACCTACCTGCATACAAGCAGCGCACCAACATGGGGTGCATGATGTTCATTACCTGCTGGACACATCTCACACCACTGACTGGAGGAGCCCAGGCAATCCTTCAACTCCATCAGGCTGCAAAATGAAATCAGGAGACGCAGAACATAATTTAAAACACAACAAGGATGCACACAGTGCCCTTAAAAAACACCCACCGCATGGATGCAATTAGCACATAGCCCTATTAATTACAGCCATCCAGCTTGAGATCCTCCAGAAAAGCAGAGCTCACAGCTCTGAAATCAAGCAGGAATCACTCACCCCATTCTAAGGGCTCACCCCACACCCCAAAGGAAGCAGTCTCCAGATTCAGATGCTGCTCTTACACCTAGCAGCCCTTCAGTGCACTTGCCATCCCCCAAAAAGAGAAGATCACAGCCCTGAAAGAAAAAAGAAACCACTTACCC
>NW_011169671.1:0-306 GCF_000146605.3 Meleagris gallopavo
TTATCACTTTAGCCAGATTCAATTCCAGACGGGCTTTAGCCTTCCTCGTTGCATCCCTGCAGGCCCTGACTACATTCCTATATTCTTCCCAAGTGGTCAGACCCTTTTTCCACATTTCATGGACCTTCTTCTTTCCTTTGAGCTTGTACATGAACTCCTTGCTCATCCACACAGGTCTTCTGCCACCTTTTCCCGATTTCTTGCTCACAGGGACGCACCGATCCCTGAGCTTGGAAGAAGAGCTGTTTAAATGCTGACCAGCTCTCAGAGGCCCCCTTACCTTCTAACACCCGAGCCCCACGGGAT
>NW_011169672.1:0-749 GCF_000146605.3 Meleagris gallopavo
TGGGGGTTTTTTCTGCGCAGTCCTGAAAGGCTCTGTGCCCACTTTCTGAAACGCTCTCCCTGAGAGCACTACAGCTGTCGCTCCTCGAACTTGCAAATGCCTTATTAGAGCTGGTTTTCCCTTCCAATCTTTTCCTCTCTGAATGCAGATGTGTAGCAGTGGAAAACCTGACTAGAATGAATTGTGGCTCGAAATAAAGGCAGAGACATAGTATTCAGAGGTAGGCGTAGTGCATTCTGCATGTAGTCCAAAGGCGAAGTGCAAAGCGCTCCTTTCCGATGTGCGCACGGGAGCCCGCTCACTCGTCGGAGAAAAAGCAGCCGGCTGAAGTGGCCCGTTCTCGGCAAGCGAGAAACACGAGACCGCTGCTGACGGCTGAAAGCGGCGTTCGGGGAGAAACGCGATTCTCGGCCAGCAACGGCAAAGTCTCCGGAGCGGTTCAGCGCGAATGCCGCTTTCTGGGCATGAGAGCGAAGGAGTGCGATTCCGATGCCAACAAGTGCGAATTCAGCCTCCTGCACTACCTGCGAGTGGGGTTTTTTTTCTCCGAAGTCCTGAAAGAATCGCTCCCCACTTTCTGAAACGCTCTCCCTGAGAGCACTACAGCTGTCGCTCCTCGAACTTGCGGTTGCCTTATTAGAGAGGGTTTTCCCTTCCACTCTTTTCCTCCCTGAATGCAGATGTGCAGCACTGGGAAAGCCTCACTGGGACGAATTGTGGCTCCAAGTAAAGCAGAGACATAGTATTTA
>NW_011169673.1:0-599 GCF_000146605.3 Meleagris gallopavo
GAAGCACAGGCCCAATTTCCAAGTGAAATGTGGTATTTCTGGGAGAAAATGACAAGTACGTGGGAGAAAAGTGGGCAATAGTGGGAAAGACTGACTTCTCTTGGAGGGCAAGTGTGGTATTTTTGGTGTGAAAAGGGTTCCTTTGGGGAGAAAACGGGGTGTAGATGGGAGGAAATGTCCTCTTGAGGAGTGCCTAGCAGTATTTTTGAGAGAAAAGGGAAGGTACTTGTCAGAAAAGTAGCTCTTTCTGGGAGAGAGTAGCATAGTTGGTTGGAAAATGCCACCCATTTGTGAGAAAGCTGCTTTGTTTCCGGGAGAAAATAGCATTCTCTGGGGAGAAGATGTCCTGTTTTGGATGGAAAAGTAGTACTTGTGGGAGAAGCTGTCCAATGTTTGGGCCCAAAGGTAGCATTACTGGGAGGTAATGTCATTGTATTGGAGAGGGGGAGGTATTTTGTTTGGGGAGAATGTGTCTTTTGGAGCCAACGGTGTACTTTGGGGGGGTAAAAAAGCGGCCTTTCTGGGAGAAAGTGTCCTAGTTTGGGGAGAAAGTGTCATAGTGCGGAGTGTAGTGTAGCAGATTTAGGGGGGAATTGGGA
>NW_011169674.1:0-550 GCF_000146605.3 Meleagris gallopavo
TTTGATTTAAGTGTTGGATCTAAAATACTACATCAATTCATTTTAATGGTAGATAGTGATCTACTAAAGTAAAAAGGTTTGGAATCAATTTTAGAGGTTATTTATATATAAAATCACACTGTTTTTAATCCACTTTGAAAAATATTAGAGTAATAAGGAGACTGAAGCTGATGTTTAAGCACATATACCAGGAGTTACCATAAACTAATAGAAATATACCCACATGACACCACTTCTTCCTTCTTATTGCACCTGTTTATTCCCACACGATTGTTCTGGTGCATCTCTTCTGAAACATGATGATTTCTGTAAACGTTCAGTAAATGATTCAGGAACAATTATTAGCTAAATCTAGACTGGTTATGTTTATTTGAATTAATTCCTTGCTTGAATTACCATTTATTATCACAAATTCTGCACTGATGTAGTGGAAGACTAAGAGCAAAAGGCTGTGGCAGTAGAATATTTGGCAGTAATACTTATTTGTATGGTCTTAAAGTGCTTGCAGACCTTTGCAATCTGTGATATTGGAATTTGACTTTTCAGCAAG
>NW_011169675.1:0-426 GCF_000146605.3 Meleagris gallopavo
AGTAAGAGGCCCACATTCTCCCTAGTTTTCCTTTTGCTGTTAACATACTTGAAGAAGCCCTTTTTTTAATTATCCTTTATCACTTTAGCCAGATTCAATTCCAGGTGGCTCTAAGCCTTCCTCATTGCATCCCTGCAGGCCCTGACTACATTCCTATATTCTTCCCAAGTGGTCAGACCCTTTTTTCCACATTTCATGGACCTTCTTCTTTCCTTTGAGCTTGCGCATGAGCTCCTTGCTCATCCACACAGGTCTCCTGCCACCTTTTTCCCGATTTCTTGATCACAGGGACGCACCGATCTTGAGCTTGGAAGAAGTAGCTGTTTAAATGCTGACCAGCTCTCAGAGGCCCCCTTACCTTCTAACACCTGAGCCCATGGGATAGCTCCAAGTAGGTCCCGAAAGAGATCGAAGTTGGCTCTCCTA
>NW_011169676.1:0-358 GCF_000146605.3 Meleagris gallopavo
AATGTCGTTATTTTTGTGAATAAACTGTCACTTGTTGGAAGAAATACTACTTTTTGGGGAGAAAAGCTGCCATTTCTGAGAGTCAAATGCCGTATTTCCGGGAGAAAACTGGTATTTTCTGGTAGAAAAGGCTGATTTTGTTGTGAGAGAACTGGGTATTTCTGTTCCAAAATGTCATATTTCATGGAGAAATCTCCTATTTCTGGAAGAAAACGTGATTATTTCTGGGGAGAATCCTGCAATTTCTGGGTGAAAATGGCGTATTTTGGGGGGGGAAACTGCCGTTTCTGAGAGAAGATGTCCTATTTTGGGAGGGAAAACCGGTATTTCTGTGAGAAAAATGTGATATTTCTGGGAG
>NW_011169677.1:0-536 GCF_000146605.3 Meleagris gallopavo
ACAAACCTGTGCTCCTTGCTCGGAGCACATGGCTGCACTCTGTGCACCATGTTGCTTACCACCAGAGAAGGCTCAGGTACCCAACACCATTTTGGCTTCCATCTTGTCTGAGAACTGCTCATGATGCACAGCCCTCATCTTTGCTTTGGTTTGGTGAGGTGGGGACTGCCATTTCTTCCTCAGTCCCACAGACCCCTTCCCATCCCACACTGCCATGGGAGATCAGGTTCTGGACCACCTGAGGACCCAAACATCCAGGAGTCTTTGGGTCCTGACGAGATGAGTCCCAGAGTTCCGAGGGAATTCACCGCTGCAGTCACCGAGCCACTCTCCATGGTATTTCACAAGTCGAGGCAGTCAGGTCAAGTCCCTGGTGAGGAGAAAAAAGGTGACAGCACACCTCTTAGGAAGGACAGAATGTGTGACGCGGGGAACTACCAGCATGTCAGTCTCACCTCTGTGCTGGTCACGGATCATGGAGCAGATCATCCTGCAAGTGACTAAAGCACACATTCCAGTGCGTCACCACCCTGTGC
>NW_011169678.1:0-472 GCF_000146605.3 Meleagris gallopavo
CCAGCGTTTACCCATTCCAGAGCCCGGCACAATAGGGTTCCCCCAGAGCTCTGAATTGCGCTTCATGGTGCCCAGAAGGCTGCCTATCCTCTTTGTTCTGTGTCTTGCTTGTCTCTGGTCTTGCACTGTTTTCACTATTACATTCTCTTGTCCTCCTATTTTTGTGTTCCTTGCCCCATTCTGTTGGCCTAATGACCCCTTGGCTTTGTGTTGCCACATTTCATGTCGGCATTGAGTTTTGGCGTTCCCTGCCGTATTGTCTGGGCCGTCATCCTTGGCATTTCCTTCCATGTTCTCTTGGCCCTTGCCTTTGCCTGGGCATTCCCTTGCCCTCCTGTTTTTGTGGTAAACCGCACCTGGGGCGGGGTGCAGCCCTGCGAGCACAGCTGGGGGCAGTTTGGCTGTGGAGTGGGGCAGAGCCAGGCTCCACCCCTCCCTGATCCCATGTAAGGGCTGGGAAGAGTAGGGGCAG
>NW_011169679.1:0-572 GCF_000146605.3 Meleagris gallopavo
GATGGCCAAACTCTTCCCTGCATCCAACCCACTGCAAGTCTAATCTGGAACCAAATCTTCTGGGCTTCACTTCACCAAACATTCTGAAGGTGTCAGAGAATATTGCTGATGTGTTCACACCTTGATGCTCTTCTGCACATGACAACAAGGAACGCCTTGAACTGCTTACCTCAAAGGAGAGTTCATCTGGTGCCTGGGCGACATATCTTTTAATGGCATGGGCAGCAGCAATAGCTGGAATATTCACAGATGACTCCTCATGGACCAGCAGGGGCTTCCCCTTGGTCTCAGTCTGAAACAGAGAGCACAGGCCACAGTGAGGTGCTGAGGACAAACGAGGAGGATTTCAGGCTGTGGAGCACATCTGCAGACAAAGCTGCAGGAAATGCACTCAGTCCTTATCATGAAAACTTAAGAAGGAACGGCAAGTCTAGGAACACTTGTTTCTCTCCCTGGTGTGCAGCAGGTGCTCGCCAGGCAATGCCAAGATGCATCTGTATCCACCCAGACTGATCAGCAATGGCACTGACCCAGACAGGTGGCCTTGCCCATTTTGCCCCATCCTTTCCTGC
>NW_011169680.1:0-557 GCF_000146605.3 Meleagris gallopavo
AGGAGGCTCGCACCAAGGAAGCCTTCCCAGAAAGGGAAAAGGGCGGCAAAACACCACAGCAAGATCTGCTGGGGAAGGGAGGGAGGCCCTGAGGCACGGCGGCTCACACTCCCTGGTCTGTTTCGTCCCTCTGATTATTACTGCTGACTGGTAGTTCAGGCCGGCAGCCATGAAGTCGCCGAGAGAAGCCTGTGGGCTGTCAAACGGGACTTTGAGGCACTGGCGTGGTGTCACGGCTCCAGCCCGGTGCAGCCCGGTGCTGTGACTAAGGGGGTGGAGGGACAAACGAACCCATGAACCAGGAAAGGGGGAAGAGAGGTAGTGAAAAAGATAGGGAGATGGGCCTAACAACAAAACAGCGGCAACGAGCTCAGGGAGAAAATACTACTTTTCTAAGGAGGACAGCGGAATGCAAGATTCAGAAAACAGATGAGGTTTTCCAAAAGCAAGTGTCGAGTCTTGCACCTTGGAAGGAATAGCCGCAACTATCAGTACAGGTTGGACACGACCTGCTGGACAGGAGCTCTGCGGTGCGCAACCTGGAGGTCCAGGTGGAC
>NW_011169681.1:0-491 GCF_000146605.3 Meleagris gallopavo
ACGGACATCCAGGGTTTGCTCTCGTGGATCAATGGTGAGTTTGGGGGCTGCAGAGCTGCAGGTGCGTGTTTGCACAGAGCGGGTGTGGGAAGGCTGTCATCGCCATTTTGGGGGATGTTCTTGTATTTTCAGAGGTGGCAAGAGCTGTTGAGGTCCCCCATGAGAACCCCAGCAGCCCTGCCCCAGGATGCTTCATTGCTGAGCTCCCTGACAACCCCAGGGACAACAGGGGAGCTCAGCACACAGGCTGCCACTGGGACGCCCGCTGACCCTTCTGGGGCTTCCACCATCCCCCGGGTTCCTGCCTGAGCTGCCGTGTGGGTTGTCGCAGCTGCACCCTGCCGTGCCACCAGCGAGTGCCCGGCTCAGCCCACGGCCGACCACCTTGGCTGCCAGCACACCTCCCTCAGCCCAGAGCACACGGCCCACCGAGGACGGTGCCAGCCAAAAGGCCAGCCCCCAGGACGGATCAGGCAGAAAAGAGAAGAGGG
>NW_011169682.1:0-580 GCF_000146605.3 Meleagris gallopavo
CTCTGGAATGCAGGGCAGCGTGCTGGACGGTGAAGCCACCAATTAACAGAGAAGCAGCAGCAGATTGGTGGCTGGAATTCTGGAGTTGTAGCTGATAGGACGACTGGCTGCAGTGAGTCAAGCATCCTTCAGCTTGGTCCAGGTCCAAGAGTGCGCAGCCAGAAAGTCGTGTGGCCTTCGTCAGAAGAGCACCAGGTGACCCCTGAGAGATACACGCGTGTGTCACAGAACTGAGACTGGGGGCGAGGACAGAAGTCGGTCCTTTTGGGGACTGGCTGTAATAACCCGACCTGTGCTTGGACTTCCACCAGACTGCGAGCTCGGGCTTTACAGGCTAGAGGCGGAGCTAATACAGAGACTTCTGGGTTTTCAAAGAGGAACCAGAAGGCTGAGAAGCGGGTGCTTCATTGGACGTTTTTCCTGGCTGTCCTACTGAAGGATTCTGCCTGTCCATCGGCACGTCTGGTTGGTTTGGCTGGCGCTGGGGAGCTCGGTGCTCATGACTGCAGTTCTTTGTGATACGGAGCTGCGCCATTTGCTGCCCCGACCAACTGCACGTGTTGTTGGAAGAGAGTACTCT
>NW_011169683.1:0-380 GCF_000146605.3 Meleagris gallopavo
TTCAATTGGCTATATATACCTATTGCTCCATAGAGCAAAGTGGTGAACTTAATTAAGGCCCAGTATGTTTTTAGCATTAAGAAAGAAGAGACAGTGGCATGCAGCCCCTTAAAAGGCAGTTTCAGTAGAGAAAGCATTTTTTCTCTTTTTTTTTTTCTTTTACAGAAACAAGATAGCAAGGCTCAAAGTTTACAAATATCCTAGAGTATTGGCCGTCCGCCTGGACTTTTCAAGGTCACGCTTTCAGACAGTACTGGTGAAACAGATAAACTTTCCCAATGAAGCTGTCTGAAAGCGGAGAGAGAGATTTGTTCAAAAAGCTAAAAAGCAACTGTTGCCCGCATTCTCCACCAAGAATGTCAACGGTTTACGGGCTGGTT
>NW_011169684.1:0-556 GCF_000146605.3 Meleagris gallopavo
TCTTTACATGTACAACAGGGACTTTATCTCCCTCTACGGTATGTAGGGAGCTGGACTGGGTTGGACCATCACGATTGATAGATCCTCTGGTATTGACTAACCAGGTGGCTTCTGCCAAATGCTTCTCCCAGTGCTTAAATGTACTGCCTCCCATTGCTTTCAGCATAGTTTTTAACAACCCATTGTATCGTTCAATCTTACCTGAGGCTGGTGCATGGTAGGGAATATGGTAAATCCACTCAATACCATGATCTTTAGCCCAAGTATTTACAAGAGAATTTTTAAAATGAGTCCCATTATCTGACTCAATTCTTTCTGGGGTACCATGTCGCCACAGGACTTGTTTCTCAAAACCTAATATGGTATTTCGGGCGGTAGCGTGGGGTACTGCATATGTTTCAAGCCACCCAGTGGTTGCCTCCACCATAGTAAGCACATAACATTTACCACTGCAAGATCGTGGCAAGGTGATATAATCAACCTGCCATGCCTCTCCGTATTTATACTTTAGCCATCGCCCTTCCCCCCACGTGTGGTTTCATCCTTTGGCTTGTTT
>NW_011169685.1:0-551 GCF_000146605.3 Meleagris gallopavo
ATTAATAGGGCTATGTGCTAATTGCATCCATGCGGTGGGTGTTTTTTAAGGGCATTGTGTGCATCCTTGTTGTGTTTAATTATGTTCTGCGTCTCTTCTGATTTCATTTTGCAGCCTGATGGAGTTGAAGGATTGCCTGGGCTCTCAGTCAGTGGTGTGAGATGTGTCCAGCAGGTAATGAACATCATGCACCCCATGTTGGTGCGCTGCTTGTATGCAGGTAGGTTTGCGATGTGATTCGACTCCCCCATGCTGACCATCCACAGCTAGATCAAGTTGCTCAGAGTCTGAGCCAGGCTCACCTTGAAAGGCAACCTGTGCCACTGCATCAGCACCCTCACTGTACAAGACATTTTCCTTAGATTTCACCTCCATTTCCCTCTTCTTTCCTTTAGGTATTGAAAAGCTGTTACCAGGTTACCTTGGAGCCTTCACTTCTCCAGGCTGAACAGCCCAGCTCTCCTTGCTTACAGGAGAGGGGTTCCATCCTTGGGTTGTGTTTGTGGCTGTACTCTGGATGCACTCGCACAGCTCCATGTCTCCCTGCACGT
>NW_011169686.1:0-390 GCF_000146605.3 Meleagris gallopavo
TGCTCTTCAGTAGCCCTATTCTTGGGCACATGGGCATCTACGTGACGCACCTTTATAACCATATTCTTTATTCGGGCAGCAATATCTTTCCACAGGTCAGCAGCCCAAATAGGTTTACCCTTTTCTTTGCCAGTTGTTTTGCTCCCACTGCTGTAACCACCCCCATAGAGCATTTGCCACCATCCACGAGTCAGTGTAAACATAAAGCATTGGCCACCTCTCCCGTTCAGCAACATCCAAGGCCAGTTGGACAGCCTTTACCTCTGCAAATTGGCTCGATTCTCCTTTTCCTTCAGTGGCCTCTGCAACTTGTCGTGTGGGGCTCCACACAGCGGCTTTCCATCTACGGTGTTTCCCCACAATACAACACGATCCATCTGTGAATAGGGC
>NW_011169687.1:0-514 GCF_000146605.3 Meleagris gallopavo
GGCTGGTAGGTATTTGGACCTGGAAGCTGCTTCCTTCACTTGAGAGTGTGGGGGAGTATTGGTCCTTGGAATGGGGTAAGTGGTTTCTTTTTTTCTTTCAGGGCTGTGATCTTGTCTTTTTGGGGGATCGCAAGTGCGCTGAAGGGCTGCTAGGTGTAAGAGCAGCATCTGAATCTGGAGACTGCTTCCTTTGGGGTGTGGGGTGAGCCCTTAGAATGGGGTGAGTGATTCCTGCTTTCTTTCAGAGCTGTGAGCTCTGCTTTTCTGGAGGATCTCAAGCTGGATGGCTGTCATTAATAGGGCTATGTGCTAATTGCATCCTTGCGTTGTTTTTTAAGGGCATTGTGTGCATCCTTGTTGTGTTTTAAATTCTGTTCTGCGTCTCTTCTGATTTCATTTTGCAGCCTGATGGAGTTGAAGGATTGCTGGCTCCTCCAGTCAGTGGTGTGAGATGTGTCCAGCAGGTAATGAACATCATGCACCCATGTTGGTGCGCTGCTTGTATGCAGGTAGG
>NW_011169688.1:0-518 GCF_000146605.3 Meleagris gallopavo
AGTTGAAGGGATTTGCCTGGGGCTCCTCCAAGTCAGTGGTGTGAGATGTGTCCAGCAGGTAATGAACATCATGCACCCCATGTTGGTGCGCTGCTTGTATGCAGGTAGGTTTGCGATGTGATCCGACTCCCCCATGCTGACCATCCACAGCTTAGATCAAGTTGCTCAGAGTCTGAGCCAGGCTCACCTTGAAAGGGCCAGCACATCCACCATGTCTCTGGGAACCTGTGCCACTGCCTCAGCACCCTCACTGTACAAGACATTTTCCTTAGATTTCACCTCCATTTTCCCTTGTTCTTTCCTTTAGGTATTGAAAGGCTGTTAGCAGGTTCCCTTGGAGCCTTCACTTCTCCAGGCGGCTGAACAGCCCAGCTCTCCTTGCTTTACAGGACAGGGGTTCCATCCTTGGGTTCGTGTTAGTGGCTGTACTCTGGATGCACTCGCACAGCTCCATGTCTCCCTGCCCTGAGGACTCCACATACTGGACGCAGCACTGCAGCTGAGGCCTCACCAGCGCA
>NW_011169689.1:0-555 GCF_000146605.3 Meleagris gallopavo
ATTTTCCTTAGATTTCACCCTCAATTGTCCCTTGTTCTTTCCTTGAGGTATTGAAAGGCTGTTAGCAGGTTCCCTTGGAGCCTTCACTTCTCCAGGAGGCTGAACAGCCCAGCTCTCCTTGCTTACAGGAGAGGGGTTCCATCCTTGGGTTCGTGTTTGTGGCTGTACTCTGGATGCACTCGCACAGCTCCATGTCTCCCTGCACTGAGGACTCCACATCTGGACGCAGCACTGCAGCTGAGGCCTGACCAGCGCAGAGCAGAGGGATGGGGATCTCCTCCCTTCGCCCGCTGACTGCGCATCTTTGGATGCAGCCCAGGATACGGTTGGCTTTCTGGGCTGGAAGGGCCCACTGCTGGCTTGTGTCCAGCTCCCACCCACCAGTACTCCCAGGCCTTATGGAGCAGGACTACGCTCAGTCCTTTCATCCCCTAGCATGTTTGGTGGTGGGTGTTCCCCTCATCCCAGCTACTGACCCTGCACTTGGATCTGTGCCCACTGCTCAGCCTGTTGAGGTCTCTGTGGATGGCATCCCGTCCTCTGCTGTGTCACTGC
>NW_011169690.1:0-436 GCF_000146605.3 Meleagris gallopavo
GGTGAGCACATAACGCTTACCATTACGAGATCGTGGCAAGGTGATATAATCAACCTGCCATGCCTCCCCATATTTGTACTTTTGCCATCGCCCTTCCTCCCAGAGAGGTTTCATTCTCTTGGCTTGTTTAATTGTGGCACACGTGTCACAGTCGTGAATGATTTGCGCAATAGCATCCATAGTTAAATCCGCCCCTCGGTCTCTAGCCCACTTATATGTCGCATCTCTCCCTTGATGGCCTGAGGTCTCATGGGCCCATCGGGCTAGAAATAATTCACCCTTGTTCTGCCAGTCCAGATCTATTTGGGCCACCTCAATTCTGGCAGCTCTGTCTACCTGATGGTTATTTTGCTGCTCTTCAGTAGCCCTATTCTTGGGCACATGGGCATCTACGTGACGCACCTTTATAACCATATTCTTTTATTCGGGTTCTAGC
>NW_011169691.1:0-532 GCF_000146605.3 Meleagris gallopavo
AGCAAGGAACGAGATTACGCAAAGAAAGCAGCTGGAAAGACTAAGAATACACAAATAGGAAACAAAGACAACGCAAAGCAAACAAAAAAACTCACTACAGAAAAAAATAAAAATAAAAAAAAAGACAAAACAAAACAAGGAATGAAAACGAAGCAAAGCCAAGCGAGGGTTAGAAATACAAGAGGAAAGCCAATGAATTCAATACCCTAGCATGGCAAAGCAAAGAATCCTAGCAAAGTAAAGAGAGAACAAAGCTCACCAGTGCTTAACAATGGAAAGAAAGAACCAAAATTTAACAGCAATGCAAGGCCAGCATACTAACAATAACCAAAGAGCAAACCAAAGCCAGGAAAAACCAAGCCAAAGAAAAGAAAAGAGTAAGTAATAAAAAGACCAAGGAGAGCAAAGCAAAATACACTTGAAATCCTCACAAACAGAGGGGAATACGCTCAGGAAAGGAAAAAGACAGTTCCAAGAATAGAAACAAAAAGGGAAAATAAAAACAAACCCTAGGAAAAAAAACCCAATAGCA
>NW_011169692.1:0-399 GCF_000146605.3 Meleagris gallopavo
ATATTTTGCTCCAGAAATTCCAGTTTTATCACCAAAGACTCTACGTTTTTCACCAGAAATACCTTATTTTATCCCCCAAACATGACATTTTCTCCCAGAAATACCAGATTTCTCCCTTAAACATGACACCTTTTCCAAGAAATAGTAGATTTTCCCCAAAAATATGATATTTTCCCCAAGAAATGCCAGTTTTATCGCAAATATACGACATTTTATACCGCAAATAGCCGCTTTCTCCCAAAAATATGCCATTTTCGGCAGGAACTGCAGTTTCCTCCCACAAATACCATTTTTTCTACAAGAAATATGACGTTTTCTCCCAGAAATATCAGATTTTGCCCACCAAACATGACATTTTCTTCAAGAAATACGCGTTTTCTCCCAAAATATGATATTTTG
>NW_011169693.1:0-350 GCF_000146605.3 Meleagris gallopavo
GTTTCTTACTGCCCAGCCTCTCCCAGCCTGTCCAGGGTCTCGCTGAATGGCAGCACAGCCTTCAGGCGTGTCAGCCAATTCCTCCCAACTTCGTATCATCAGCAAACTTGCTGAGGGTGGCCACTATCCCCTCATCAAGGTCACTGATGAAGATGTTGAACAAGACCGGACCCAGCACAGACCCCTGGGGGACACCACTGGTTAAAGGTCTCCAGCCAGACTCTGCACCACCAACGACGACCCTCTGCGCTCTGCCAGTCAGCCAGTTCTCAACCCACCTCACTGTCCACTCGTCTATCCCACACTTCCTCAGCTTTGTTATAAGGATGTTGTGGGAGACAGTATCAAAT
>NW_011169694.1:0-662 GCF_000146605.3 Meleagris gallopavo
GTATTCAGGTTAAAACCGCTATTTGTGGGAGAAAATGGGTTATTTTGGTGTAAAAACAAGTATTTGTGAGAAAAACCTGACTAGAATGAATTGTGGCTCGAAATAAAGGCAGAGACGTAGTATTCAGAGGTAGGCGTAGTGCATTCTGCATGTAGCCAAGGCGAAGTGCAAACCGCTCCTTTCCGATGTGCGCACAGGAGCCCGCTCACTCGTCGGAGAAAAGCAGCCGGCTGAAGTGGCCCGTTCTCGGCAAGCGAGAAACACGAGACCGCTGCTGACGGCTGAAAGCGGAGTTCGGGGAGAAACGCGATTTCTCGGCCAGCTACGGCAAAGTCTCCGGAGCGGTTCAGCGCGAATGCCGCTTTCTACGCGTGAGAGCGAAGGAGTGCGATTCCGATGCCGACAAGTGCGAATTCAGCGTCCTGCACTACCTGCGAGTGGGGGGTTTTTTCTCCGGCAGTCCTGAAAGGATCTCTCCCCACTTTCTGAAACGCTCTCCCTGAGAGCACTACAGCTGTCGCTCCTCGAACTTGCAAATGCCTTATTAGAGCTTGTTTTCCCTTCCACTCTTTTCCTGTCCGAATGCAGATGTGTAGCAGTGGAAAACCTGACTAGAATGAATTGTGGCTCGAAATAAAGGCAGAGACCTAGTATTCAGAGGT
>NW_011169695.1:0-503 GCF_000146605.3 Meleagris gallopavo
GTACTCTGGATGCACTCGCACAGCTCCATGTCTCCCTGCACTGAGGACTCCACATCTGGACGCAGCACTGCAGCTGAGGCCTCACCAGCGCAGAGCAGAGGGATGGGGATCTCCTCCCTTGGCCCGCTGACTGCGCATCTTTGGATGCAGCCCAGGATACCGGTTGGCTTTCTGGGCTGGAAGGGCCCACTGCTGGCTTGTGGTCCAGGCTCCCACCCACCAGTACTCCCAGGCCTTATGGAGCAGGACTCCGCTCAGTCCTTTCATCCCCTAGCATGTTTTGGTGGTGGCTGTTCCCTCATCCCAGCTACTGACCCTGCACTTGGATTTGTGCCCACTGCTCAGCCTGTTGAGGTCTCTGTGGATGGCATCCCGGTCCCTCTGGCTGTGTCACTGCACCCCCACAGCTTGGTTGTCCTTTAGGGTGCACTCAACCCCACTGTTGATTGTCCCTGATGAAGGGGAAACCCAGATTGCTTGTACCAACTGGGCGTAGAAGCCCT
>NW_011169696.1:0-556 GCF_000146605.3 Meleagris gallopavo
AGGAAAAATCTATCCTCTAGAAGGACTGAAAGAAATAAATGCAAGGCTAGACAATTAGAGGCTTCTCCAGCCCAGATGCGCCCTTTGATAAAAACTGAATATACCTTCGATAACAGCGAGGATCTAGATCCCCAAATGAATGTTAAGGAAATTCCCTTCTCAGCCACTGAACTAGCAAAACTGAAAAAAGATTTTAGCCGCTCCAAAGGAATCAGAGACAGAGTATGTATGGAGGGTTAGTCTCACTGGTGGCGACCAGATTCGGTTAACAGAAAAGGAAGCAGAGGGTTATTGGGGACCAGGAGTATTTTTAACTACTGGCAACAATCGTGCTCCCTGGTCCTTAACACAGAGGGCTGCCTACTGGGCAGGTGGTCTCAACCCTTTAGAAAGGGGGAGACCCCTCTTGCCATTACTGGAACAACTGATCAGTTAGTAGAGAGTGTTCAAAAGGCTGCTTGTCTCCAGATGATGTATGATAGAAAGCTGCAGCCACACCATGAATCACCTATGATGATGCCTGTTGATCCTGAAAGGATGACCCTCTAATTAGGGG
>NW_011169697.1:0-661 GCF_000146605.3 Meleagris gallopavo
AAGCAACTGCACGGCTCAATCGCAGGGCTTCGAGCACCCCCAGCACCGAGCGTAAGGGCTGGAGCAACCACAGGGCCCGTCGCAACGGCAGGGCCTGTCACCAGGGTTGAAGCAACTGCAGGCTCCGTCAATGGACAGTTGGAGCAAAAACTGCCGCCTCCGCTGGAGGGTTGGAGCGGTTGCAGGGCCTGCTGAGCTGTCATCAGCTGCAAAGATCTCCAGGGATGGAGCATCCACAAGCTCTCTGGGCAGCCTATTCCAGCACGTCAGCACTCTCTCTGTAAAAGCACTTCCTCGTGGCATCCACCTAACCCTTCCCTGGCTGAGCTTAGAACCGTTCCCCTCAGACCTGAGATGCAGGAGGAAAGCCCGAGCTCCGACGCAGCTGGAAGCAGCCCTGGACCTGACATGCACCCTGAACACGGTGGCATCCCAAGCCCAGAAACAAGCCCAGAACCGGGCTGCTCCTGCCAGTGCGGCCTGGGTTCTTGAGGAATGTGGTCCGTGTGCCCTGCTGGGGATGTGGCCCAAACCCAGCTCAGCCCGGACTGGGCCAGGTGAAGTGAGGTCTGGGATAGCGCGTTCATGGAGGAGACAACCCTGTTGTCAAGGTCCCTACCTGTGCCACCTCAGCAAAGCAGGGAAGGATGAAGCTGACAAA
>NW_011169698.1:0-358 GCF_000146605.3 Meleagris gallopavo
GCTTCCTTGATATTTGTATTATAGACACACCAAAAACTAAGTCATGGGTGCCAAACTCATCTTCTGACTTTGGAAAAGGTCTTTCCAGATCAAGAAGCAAGATGCAGTGTTCTAAAGCTGGAATCTAGATACTGTTACCTTTCTTTGCAGGTAGAGGAGTTCAGTCTCCGCAACTGTTGATCCAGTATCTTTCACAAGCAGTACATTCCTGTGGAAATATTTCATGTGGAGGAAAAAATGTGCGAAAGTTTAGCAAAGTAAAACTACAGCTTTTTCTGTCTATTACCTCATGAGATAACACTTTCATATTTGTCATTTGGTAAACAAACATTTCCACTCAGGCATGCACAAAAATTCC
>NW_011169699.1:0-510 GCF_000146605.3 Meleagris gallopavo
GGGGGAGGGGAGGGGAGGGGAGGGGAGGGGAGGGGAGGGAGGGAGGGAGGAGGAGGAGGAGGAGGAGGAGGAGGAGGAGGAGGAGGAGGAGGAGGAGGAGGAGGAGGAGGAGGAGGAGGAGGAGGAGGAGGAGGAGGAGGAGGAGGAGGAGGAGGAGGAGGAGGAGGAGGAGGAGGAGGAGGAGGAGGAGGAGGAGGAGGAGGAGGAGGAGGAGGAGGAGGAGGAGGAGGAGGAGGAGGAGAGGAGGAGAGGAGGAGGAGGAGGAGAGAGGAGGAGGGAGGGAGGGAGGGAGGGAGGGAGGGAGGGAGGAAGGAAATAGAGGATATTACTGCACTATTTGTGTGTAAAGTATTAAGGTGTATTTGTTTTTGTGATTGTTTATAAACTGTAAGTGTTTACTGAAATGTCTTGACTCTCAGTTACTATTACCAACAAATATTGTGCTATTTCTAAATAATTATTTGTATCTACAGCATGTAGTTGGATTAAGTGATTCTTGTAGAGTTGCAA
>NW_011169700.1:0-967 GCF_000146605.3 Meleagris gallopavo
TCTGTGGGAGAAGAGAAAGCTCTGGAGATAGCTCATGACAGCCTTCCAAGACTCGAAGGGAGCGCATAAGCAGGAGGGGGCAACGGCTGTTTAGGAGGGTGGATAGCGATAGGACAAGGGGAAATGGTTTTCAAGTGAGACAGGGGAGGTTTAGGTTGGTTATTAGGAGGCAGCTTTTCACGCACAGGGTGGTGACGCACTGGAATGTGTGCTTGAGAGTCACTTGCAGGATGATCTGCTCCATGATCCGTGACCAGCACAGAGGTGAGACTGACATGCTGGTAGTTGCCCGCGTCACACTTTCTATCCTTCCTAAGAGGTGTGCTGTCACCTTTTTTCTCCTCACCAGGGACTTGACCTGACTGCCTCGACTTGTGAAATACCATGGAGAGTGGCTCGGTGACTGCAGCGGTGAATTCCCTCGGAACTCTGGGACTCATCTCGTCAGGACCCAAAGACTCCTGGATGTTTGGGTCCTCAGGTGGTCCAGAACCTGATCTCCCATGGCAGTGTGGGATGGTAAGGGGTCTGTGGGACTGAGGAAGCAATGGCAGTCCCCACCTCACCAAAGCAAAGATGAGGGCTGTGCATAATGAGCAGTTCTCAGACAAGATGGAAGCCAAAATGGTGTTGGGGTACCTGAGCCTTCTCTGGTGGTAAGCAACATGGTGCACAGAGTGCAGCCATGTGCTCCGAGCAAGGAGCACAGGTTTGTGCAAGAGGCCCGGATGCAGGGCAGTGCCTTCATGACTGTATTGTGTCCAACAGGTGGCAGCAGAGCTGCGGTGCTCCCAAGTGCCATAACAACTGCACGGAGAGATGTGTTGGTCTCGGTGGAAACAGCAAGGAAGTGGAATGTGCATTTCCCGGCATGCCCCGGAACCTCACTTTGCTGACTGGTCATTGTCTGCCCAGCAGGTAAGGGCGATGCACAGCCGCCAGCGTTTACCCATTCCAGAGCCCGGCA
>NW_011169701.1:0-582 GCF_000146605.3 Meleagris gallopavo
ACTGCTAGACACTCCTCAAGAGGACATTTGCTCCCATCTACACCCGTTTTCTCCCCAAAGGACCCCTTTTCACACCAAAAATACCACACTTGCCCTCCAAGAGAAGTCAGTCTTTCCCACAATTGTCCACTTTTTCTCCCACGTACTTGTCATTTTCTCCCAGAAATACCACATTTCACTTGGAAATTGGGCCTGTGCTTCCAAAAAGATGATATTTTCTCCCAGGCATACCTGTTTTCTTCAACCAACTCACGTTTTCTCCCAAAAAGACTAGATGACAAGACCAAATAGGACACTTGCAACCAAGGATAGGACATCTTCTCCCACAAATACCACTTGTCTCCCAAGGATAGGACATTTTCCCTAAATGCTATGGCAGTTCTGCTAAGAAATACTCCTTTCCTTCCCTAAATGGGACATATGCACCCACAAAGACCACGACTCCGAAGAAATTCCTCCCAGTTCCTCCCAATTACACTCCATTACATTCCTCATCATGACACTTACTCCCAGACTTTTGGACATTTTACTGCGGAAAGACCATTTCGATCCAGAATATATGCCATTGGCCCTCACAAACAC
>NW_011169702.1:0-507 GCF_000146605.3 Meleagris gallopavo
ATCCTTCAACTCCATCAGGCTGCAAAATGAAATCAGAAGAGACGCAGAACATAATTTACAACACAACAAGGATGCACACAATGCCCTTAAAAACACCCACCGCATGGATGCAATTAGCACATAGCCCTATTAATTACAGCCATCCAGCTTGAGATCCTCCAGAAAAGCAGAGCTCACAGCTCTGAAATCAAGCAGGAATCACTCACCCCATTCTAAGGGCTCACCCCACACCCCAAAGGAAGCAGTCTCCAGATTCAGATGCTGCCTCTTACACCTAGCAGCCCTTCACTGCACTTGGGAGTCCCCTAAAAAGAGAAGATCACAGCCCTGAAAGAAAAAAGAAAACCACTTACCCCATTCCCAAGGACCAATACTCCCCCACACTCTCCAGTGAAGGAAGCAGCTTCCAGGTCCAAATACCTACCAGCCCTTAAGTACGCTCAGGGTTCCCTGCTAAAAAACAGAGAGAGCAGCTCCACAATGGAGGAGAAAAAAAAAAAAAAAAAT
>NW_011169703.1:0-415 GCF_000146605.3 Meleagris gallopavo
GTTGTGAAATGATGCTTAGAAGCTGAACACGTGCCCTCTTCCTACGGAGCAGGCAAAAAGAGGTACATTCAATACTGGTCACTGGGATAGAGTTGCCTTTTTTCTTCACCATGTTTGGTATGTTGGTATGCTCTGGCTCTAGATACCGTGCCCTCCTCCAGTGGAAATATTTGGGATCCAGAATGACTTTGATTATGGGAAAGTCCTACCACTGGAAATGTACTTCCTATTTACTGTCTCTTATTTACTCTTTATTTATTGCTTTGTTTCTTGAATTATTAAATTTTCTGTGCTTACTCTGCTGTACCTCTGCCTGCAGTTATTCGTGCAGAGGGGACACAGAGGGTGTTTAACACAGCCCACCTGCACTGCCCATGCCTGCCCCGTGAATTGCTGTGGGGACTGACCCCAGGCA
>NW_011169704.1:0-1086 GCF_000146605.3 Meleagris gallopavo
GGGAGTAAGTGTCATGATGAGGAATGTAATGGAGTGTAATTGGGAGGGAACTGGGAGGAATTTCTCGGAGTCGTGGTCTTTGTGGGTGCATATGTCCCATTTAGGGAAGGAAAGGAGTATTTCTTAGCAGAACTGCCATAGCATTTAGGGAAAATGTCCTATCCTTGGGAGAGAAGTGGTATTAGTGGGAGAAGATGTCCTATTCTTGGTTGCAAGTGTCCAATTTGGTCTTGTCATCTAGTCTTTTTTGGGAGAAAAACGTGCGGTAGTTTGAAGAAAACAGGTATGCCTGGGAGAAAATATCATCTTTTTGGAAGCACAGGCCAAGTTCCAAGTGAAATGTGGTATTTCTGGGAGAAAATGACAAGTACGTGGGAGAAAAGTGGACAATTGTGGGAAAGACTGACTTCTCTTGGAGGGCAAGTGTGGTATTTTTGGTGTGAAAAGGGGTCCTTTGGGGAGAAAACGGGGTGTAGATGGGAGCAAATGTGCTGTTGAGGAGTGTCTAGCAGTATTTTTGAGAGAAAAGGGAAGGTACTTGTCAGAAAAGTGCTCTTTCTGGGAGAGAGTAGCATAGTTGGTTGGAAAATGCCACCCATTTGTGAGAAAGCTGCTTTGTTTCCGGGAGAAAATAGCATTCTTTGGGGAGAAGATGTCCTCTTTTGGATGGAAAAGTAGTATTTGTGGGAGAAGCTGTCCAACGTTTGGGCCCAAGGTAGCATTACTGGGAGGTAATGTCATTGTATTGGGGGAAGGGAGGTATTTCTGGGAGAGAATGTGTTCTTTTTGGAAGCCAACGGTGTACTTTGGGGGGAAAAAGCGGCCTTTCTGGGAGAAAGTGTCCTAGTTTGGGGAGAAAGTGTCATAGTGCGGAGTGTGGTGTAGCAGATTAGGGGGAATTGGGAGGTATTCCTAAGAGAACTGTCATTTCTGGGTGAAAAGGTCTTATGTGGGGGGGAAAAGGTGAGGAATGTGTGAGAAAGCTGGTGTTTCTGGGAGTAAATGCCATCTTTTGGGGGCTAGAAATGGTCTTTCTGGTGGGATGTGCCACATCTTTGTGAGGCAATCGGTGTTTGTGAGGGCCAA
>NW_011169705.1:0-716 GCF_000146605.3 Meleagris gallopavo
GGCAGGAAAGGATACTGGGATGAGCCTAAAAACCCATCTCTTGAACAAATGGCTTAGGAGTTGGTGCAAACACATGAGTTTTGTTTTTTTTCATCATGGGGCAATTTACTCGGCACCTGGCATGATAGCTGCAGATGGATGCAGCCTGTCTCCACGGGGAAAGAGGGTTCTAGCTGAGGAACTGGCGGGACTTATTGACAGGTGTTTAAACTAGGTATGAAGGGGACAAAATGAGGACCGCTGGGACTGAGGGGGCAGTTCGAGGCTCCAAACAGAACTTGATGGGTGGAGACAGTGGAGTTCAAAGGCTCGGAGAGGGTGGAGGGATGCTGCTTCTCTTAAGTGCCTGTATACTAATGCGTGTAGCATGGGGAATAAACATGAAGAGCTGGAGTTCTGCGTGCGGTCACGAGGTCATGATCTCATTGCGATCACGGAGACGTGGTGGGACAGCTCGCATGACTGGAATGTTGTCATGGAGGGCTATGTGCTTTTTTAGGAAAGATCGGCTGGCTAGGCGGGGTGGTGGAGTTGCTCTTTATGTGAGAGAGCAGCTAGAATGTATTGAACTTCACTTGGGGGAGAGTGATGTTAGCAGTGGAGAGCTTTATGGGTGAGAATCAAGGGGCAGGCTGGTAAGGGTGACACTGTTGTGGGTGTGTACTACAGGCCCCCTGATCAGGATGAGGAGGCTGATTGAGGCCTTCCAAAAGCAA
>NW_011169706.1:0-628 GCF_000146605.3 Meleagris gallopavo
GAAAAGGCTCTCCCGCAGGTTTTCCCACACCCTGGAGGTTAGGGAGAGGGGTCTGGGGAAAATGGGAGGCTTCCCTTTAGTCAGGAAAGAGGACGTGCGTGAGCGCCTAGGCAGTACTAAGGTCCACAAGTCCATGATGGGGTGCATCCACATGTGCTGAGGGAGCTGGCGGAGGTCACTGCCGAACCGCTCTCCATCATTTTTGAGAGGTCTTGGATAACAGGGGAGGTCCCTGAAGACTGGAGGATAGCCAATGTCACTCCGGTCTTCAAAAAGGGCAAGAAGGAAGATCCGGGTAATTATAGGCCTGTCAGCCTCACCTCTGTCCCTGGAAAGGTGATGGAACAGCTTGTGCTGGATACCATCTCCAGACAACTGGGAGAAAAGGAGGTTATCA
Organism: Meleagris gallopavo; assembly: GCF_000146605.3. Taxonomy (NCBI): domain Eukaryota; kingdom Metazoa; phylum Chordata; class Aves; order Galliformes; family Phasianidae; genus Meleagris; species Meleagris gallopavo. The sequence goes on from NW_011169706.1 coordinate 398, forward strand.
GGAGTAGTCAGCATGGGTTCACCAAGGGGAGGTCGTGCTCAACCAACTTGGTGGCCTTCTATGATGCTGTCACATGCTGGGTGGATGGGGAAGAGCGGTAGATGTAATCTACCTTGATTTTAGAAAGGCATTTGATACTGTCTCCCACGACATCCTTATAACAAAGCTGAGGAAGTGTGGGATAGATGAGTGGACAGTGAGGTGGGTTGAGAACTGGCTGACTGGCAGAGC
>NW_011169707.1:0-378 GCF_000146605.3 Meleagris gallopavo
AAACAAAAATTGCACATTTCCCAGGAATGGCAGGGCAAAAGGAACTGGGGGGGTAAGTCCCTTTCGGCTTTTCTCCTCTTCATATAGTCAGCGACGAGCAGGAAGACAAAGAGGAAGACGAAGAGCATCTGCAGGGAGACGCTGTCCCACAGGAAGCGCAGCATGGTGCGGCCGCAGCTGCGGGCACAAACGCAGACGGGCTCGGGCCAGTCCGGCCTCGGGACCGCCTTGGGGCCGCCGCTGCCTACAGCCACAGCCTCAGCCACAGCCGTTCGCCAAAGCCCTTCTCGACGCGACCACGCGTCTCTCATCTCGCCAACGACAGCCCACCCTCAGCCCTGAGACTGTCCAAAGGCACACAGGGGGATTAGGAAAAAA
>NW_011169708.1:0-661 GCF_000146605.3 Meleagris gallopavo
GTTGCCACAAAAACAGGAGGGCAAGGGAATGCCCAGGCAAAGGCAAGGGCCAAGAGAACATGGAAGGAAATGCCAAGGATGACGGCCCAGACAATACGGCAGGGAATGCCAAAACTGAATGCCGACATGAATGTGGCAACACAAAGCCAAGGGGAATGGCCAAGAGAATGGGGCAAGGAACACAAAAATAGGGAGGACAAGAGAATGTAATAGTGAAAACAGTGCAAGACCAGAGACAAGCAAGACACAGAACAAAGAGGATAGGCAGCCTTCTGTGGGCACCATGAAGCGCAATTCAGAGCTCTGGGGGAACCCTATTGTGCCGGGCTCTGGAATGGGTAAACGCTGGCGGGTGTGCATCGCCCTTACCTGCTGGGCGGACAATGACCAGTCAGCAAAGTGAGGTTCCGGGGCATGCCGGGAAACGCAGGATTCCACTTCCTTGCTGTTTCCACAGAGACCCAACACATCTCTCCGTGCAGTTGTTACGGCACTTGGGAGCACCGCAGCTCTGCTGCCACCTGTTGGACACAATACAGTCATGAAGGCACTGCCCTGCATCCGGGCTCTTGCACAAACCTGTGCTCCTTGCTCGGACGCACATGGCTGCACTCTGTGCACCATGTTGCTTACCACCCAGGAGAAGGCTCAGGTACCCAAC
>NW_011169709.1:0-626 GCF_000146605.3 Meleagris gallopavo
AGAAATGATTACTCCACACTGTCCGAAACTCTCTCCCTGAGAGCACTACGGTTGTCGCTCCTCAAACTTGTACATGCCTTTTTAGAGTCGTTTTTTCCCTTCCAATCTTTCCTCTCTGAAAGCAGATGTGTAGCAGTAGAAAAAATTCACTAGTATGAATTGTGGCTCGAACTAAAGCAGAGACATAGTATCAGAGGTAGGCGTAGTGCATTCTGCATGTAGCCAAGGCCAAGTGCAAACCGCTCCTTTCCGATGCGCGCACAGGAGCCCGCTCACTCGTCGGAGAAAAGCAGCCGGCTGAAGTGGCCCGTTCTTGGCAAGCGAGAAACACGAGACCGCTGCTGACCGCTGAAAGCGGAGTTCGTGGATGAACGCGATTTCTCGGCCATCTACGGCAAAGTCTCCGGGGCGGTTGAGCGCGAATGCCGCTTTCAGGGCATGAGAGCGAAGGTGTGCGATTCCGATGCCGACAAGTGCGAATTCAGCCTCCTGCACTACCTGCGAGTGGGGGTTTTTTCTCCGAAGTCCTGAAAGGATCACTCCCCACTTTTCTGTCACGTGCTCCCTGAAAGCACTACATCTGTCTCTCCTCGAACTTCCAGGTGTCTTATTAGAGGATTTTCCCT
>NW_011169710.1:0-590 GCF_000146605.3 Meleagris gallopavo
CTCTTGTTATATCTTCTTGCTTCTCCTTTCTTGCCAGAGAGAGGTGCTGAGCCCAATGCACAGATCTACGCGAAAGCGGTGCAGAAAGTCCTTTCTGAGAGAGCTCGTCTCCAGGCTAGGAGGGCTTCCTACAGCAGCAGGTCCCAGCTCTAGGGGGGAAGTACCTTTCCCCCCTTGGCAGTGTGCCCCCGATCTGTCTCCAAGTCCCTGGCTGGAGGTAAACGCAAGGGCTTTGGGAAGAAGAGCAGCAAACAGCAGCGCAGTTGCCTGCCAACAAAGAGCGAGGGGTCAGGAGCGGGGGACAGCGTGCCGGCTCCAGCAGCACAGCCTGGGCCTGCTGCAGCACGGAGCTCCAAGCTAAGAGGTAAGCAGGTGCTGTGGTACCCGCCCTGTAGGGTAGGTGCTGCCCTTATCAAGCACGCTGAAGTTGCAGAGGTTTGCTTTGCTTTTTCCTTCTCTCTACGGAGAGGGGAAAAGAGTTGAAGGCTACCAAGTGCAAAGGCAGTGAGGTGCCACAGTGTGTGACCCCGCCTCTTTCTGTTAACTCCATGCTGGTTGTCATGGTTTCATGATTTTTCATTATCGGTATT
>NW_011169711.1:0-414 GCF_000146605.3 Meleagris gallopavo
GTGACCAGCACAGAGGTGAGACTGACATGCTGGTAGTTCCCCGCGTCACACTTTCTATCCTTCCTAAGAGGTGTGCTGTCACCTTTTTTCTCCTCAGCAGGGACTTGACCTGACTGCCTCGACTTGTGAAATACCATGGAGAGTGGCTCGGTGACTGCAGCGGTGAATTCCCTCGGAACTCTGGGACTCATCTCGTCAGGACCCAAAGACTCCTGGATGTTTGGGTCCTCAGGTGGTCCAGAACCTGATCTCCCATGGCAGCGTGGGATGGGAAGGGGTCTGTGGGACTGAGGAAGCAATGGCAGTCCCCACCTCACCAAAGCAAAGATGAGGGCTGTGCCTAATGAGCAGTGTTATCAGACAAGATGGAAGCCAAAATGTTGTTGGGTACCTGAGCCTTCTCTGGTGGTAAGC
>NW_011169712.1:0-486 GCF_000146605.3 Meleagris gallopavo
CTCTAATAAGGCATTTTCAAGTTCGAGGAGCGACAGCTGTAGTGCTCTCAGGGAGAGCGTTTCAGAAAGTGGGGAGAGATCCTTTCAGGACTGCGGAGAAAAAACCCCCCACTCGCAGGTAGTGCAGGAGGCTGAATTCGCACTTGTCGGCATCGGAATCGCACTCCTTCGCTCTCACGCGTAGAAAGCGGCATTCGCGCTGAACCGCTCCGGAGACTTTGCCGTAGCTGGCCGAGAAATCGCGTTTCTCCCCGAACTCCGCTTTCAGCCGTCAGCAGCGGTCTCGTGTTTCTCGCTTGCCGAGAACGGGCCACTTCAGCCGAGTGCTTTTCTCCGACGAGTGATCGGGCTCCTCTGCGCACATCGGAAAGGAGCGGTTTGCACTTCGCCTTGGCTACATGCAGAATGCACTACGCCTACCTCTGAATACTATGTCTCTGCCTTTTATTTCGAGCCACAATTCATTCTAGTCAGGTTTTCCACTGC
>NW_011169713.1:0-331 GCF_000146605.3 Meleagris gallopavo
AAACCCCTATTGGTGCCGGGCTCTGGGAATGGGTAAACGCTGGCGGGTGTGCATCGCCCTTACCTGCTGGGCAGACAATGACCAGTCAGCAAAGTGAGGTTCCGGGGCATGCCGGGAAATGCAGATTCCCGTTCCTTGCTGTTTCCACCGAGACCAACACATCTCTCCGGGGCAGTTGTTACGGCACTTGGGAGCACCGCAGCTCTGCTGCCACCTGTTGGACACAATACAGTCATGAAAGGCACTGCCCTGCATCCGTGCCTCTTAGCACAAACCTGTGCTCCTTTGCTCGGAGCACATGGCTGCACTCTGTGCACCATGTTGCTTTACC
>NW_011169714.1:0-362 GCF_000146605.3 Meleagris gallopavo
TGCTTCCTTTGGAGTATGCCTTGTTCTTTGGTGATGGAGTGAGTGATTTTTTTTCTTTTTTTTTTTCTCCTCCATTGTGGAGCTGGTCTCTCTCTTTTTTAGCAGGGAACCCTGAGCGTACTTAAGGGCTGGTAGGTATTTGGACCTGGAAGCTGCTTCCTTCACTTGAGAGTGTGGGGGAGTATTGGTCCTTGGAATGGGCTAAGTGGTTTCTTTTTTTCTTTCAGGGCTGTGATCTTCTCTTTTTGGGGGATCCCAAGTGCACTGAAGGGCTGCTAGGTGTAAGAGCAGCATCTGAATCTGGAGACTGCTTCCTTTGGGGTGTGGGGTGAGCCCTTAGAATGGGGTGAGTGATTCCTGCT
>NW_011169715.1:0-448 GCF_000146605.3 Meleagris gallopavo
TAAGCCTGCCATCATCACGTCATTGCCATCAGGGCTCCAACTAAGGCAGCCAGCTGCCCAGGGAAGAACTTCTATGAGATGCTGCTCAGTGACGGCACCCAGAATGAAGCAGCAAGGATGTTACGAGCAGGAGACTGCTGCGTGCAGTTATCGCCTTCTGTCTTGGTAGCAGCGCGACTCAAAAAGCAGAAATTTCTGCTCAGGCCGAGATCTTTGTGAAGCAGCAGTTTGTTCATCACGGCAATGACGGGCACACAGCCCTGCTGACCAGGGAGGAATGGCAGCCTGCTGAGCGCGGGGACAAGGACACAGACGCACAGAGCTGGCTTTGCTGAGGGCTTTGTTGATCACTGGAGGATGGTCAGAGATCATCAGGTCTCCCCTGGTCTGCAGAGGACTCCACTGGCCACCAGAGGATGTCAGAAGGTGTCACTGGCCAAGGAGAAGC
>NW_011169716.1:0-644 GCF_000146605.3 Meleagris gallopavo
ATTAGAGGAGGAGGTGATCAGCATAATCAATTCCCAACTGGTTTCAAAATTCAATAATTCAATTTCAAGTTTATGCACATGAAACCTGCCTTAGGGATCTTAGAAGAGCAACTCATCTAGTCTCAGATAAAGAGAGTGCTGAGTCAGACTGTTAGGCATGCTGTTTTTGTACAAAGATCACGCTTACCCGTTCCAATTGTTTCATGTAATTCAGAGTACTTGAGAATTTCCTGGTAGTCGCTGACAGACATCCTGGATTCTGCAAGACCTTCAGATCCTCCAAGCACCTGCAGTGAGGAAGAGCAGCAGTGTTCACATCCCACTTAGGACACACTCTTAGAAGTAGAAGGGGCAGCTCCAGCACTGCCCATCTCCTCACCAAGGCGCGTCCCCTCTCACCTAGCAGTAACAATCGCACTGCATGGCGCTGACTTCCCTTATGCTAACAGTACAGAACACTGCTCAGAGCTTTGTGCCACACAGCAGCACCAGGGTTGGACTACAGCTTTAGAATCAGAGAATCACGAGGTTGGAAATGACCTGCAAGATCATCTAGTCCTCCCACTGCCATTGCTACCACAAGCACTAAACCATATCTCACAGCTCCTCATCCAGATGCCTCTTGAGCAGAGCCAGGGATGGCG
>NW_011169717.1:0-614 GCF_000146605.3 Meleagris gallopavo
GCAAAGGCAAGGGCCAAGAGAACATGGAAGGAAATGCCAAGGATGACGGCCCAGACAATACGGCAGGGAACGCCAAAAACTGAATAGCCGACATGAATGTGGCAACACAAAGCCAAGGGGTCATTAGGCCAAGAGAATGGGGCAAGGACACAAAAATAGGAGGACAAGAGAATGTAATAGTGAAAAACAGTAGCAAGACCAGAGACAAGCAAGACACAGAACAAAGAGGATAGGCAGCCTTCTGGGCACCATGAAGCGCAATTCAGAGCTCTGGGGGACCCTATTGTGCCGGGCTCTGGAATGGGTAAACGCTGGCGGGTGTGCATCGCCCTTACCTGCTGGGCAGACAATGACCAGTCAGCAAAGTGAGGTTCCGGGGCATGCCGGGAAATGCACATTCCACTTCCTTGCTGTTTCCACCGAGACCAACACATCTCTCCGTGCAGTTGTTACGGCACTTGGGAGCACCGCAGCTCTGCTGCCACCTGTTGGACACAATACAGTCATGAAGGCACTGCCCTGCATCCGTGCCTCTTTCACAAACCTGTGCTCCTTGCTCGGAGCACATGGCTGCACTCTGTGCATGATGTTGCTTACCACCAGAGAAGGCTCAG
>NW_011169718.1:0-500 GCF_000146605.3 Meleagris gallopavo
CGAAATAAACACGCGGTGCTGACAGACTCATTGCGGGCCGGGCGACGAATCCGCTGGTGGGACAGCGGTGCCGGTGCCCAGCGGGCCCATCTGTGTGCGTGGGGGGAGAGAGAGGCAGCGGGCCTTTGGGGCCGGGTCGGGGGCTGTGGGGGCTGCAGACTGTCACTGAGACACGAGATGTCTCTGCAGAGCTGGAAGGTCAGGAGACTCAACAGATACGAAGGGCTCCCATCGTGCTCCTGAGCGCCCCTCCTCTCCCTGGCTGCACGCTGGTGGCAGGTGGAGGCAGGAACAAAGGGCAGGAGCAAGGGCAGAGAACCTCTTGGCTTTTTCAATCTCCCTAGAAAAAAGAAAAAAACAAAAACAAAAAATCTTTCACATATGCATGGGATCTGTTGAGTCCCAGCCTGAAGCACTGGTTGAGCACCTGCAGAAAGGAGCTGCTCAGCCCTGGGAGCACAGGTGAAGGCAATTCAGCTGTGTGACGGAAGGGCTGGAGC
>NW_011169719.1:0-368 GCF_000146605.3 Meleagris gallopavo
CGAAACAAATGTCGCTCCCCGAACTTCCAACAGCCTTATTAGAAGAGGGTTTTGCTCTCCACTCTTTTCCTCCGAGCATGCACAAGCGTAGCCATGGAGAACAACACCAAAAAAGAATTGCCGCTCGAAATGAAGGCAGAGACGTCGTATTCACAGCTAGGCCTAGTGCATTCTGCATGTACCCGAGGCGAAGTGCAAACCGCTCCTCTCCGACGTGCGGACACGAGACCGCTCGCGCGTCGGAGAAAAGCAGCAGGCACAAGTCGTCCCGTTCTCGGCAAGTGAGAAACACGAGAGCGCTGCTGACGGCTGAAAGCGGCACTCGGGGAGAAGCGCGATTTCTCGACCAGCGTCGGCAAACTCTCCGG
>NW_011169720.1:0-594 GCF_000146605.3 Meleagris gallopavo
AAAAAGCCTGCCTCCCTAATAACCCAACCTAAACCTCCCCCTGTCTCACTTGAAAACCATTTCCCCCTTGTCCTATCGCTATCCACCCTCCTAAACACCCGTTGCTCCCTCCTGCTTATGCGCTCCCTTCGAGTCTTGGAAGGCTGTCATGAGCTATCTCCAGAGCTTTCTCTTCTCCCACAGAAACAATCCCAGTTCCCTCAACATTTCTTTCTAAGAGAGGGGCTACCAGCCCTCTGATCATCTTCGTGGCCCTTCTCCGGACCTGCTCCAAAAGCTCCACATCATTCCTGTGCTGGAGCCCCAGGCCTGGACGCAGTGCTGCACATGGGGCCGCACCAGAGCCGAGACAGGGGGACAATCACCTCCCCTCTCCCTGCTGGTCGCTCCTCTTTGAATGCAGCCCAGGATACAGTTGGCATTCTGGGCTGCAAGTGCACACTACTGGCTTATATCCAGCTCTTTGTCCACCAGGATCCCCGAGTCCTCCACAGGGCTGCTCCCAAGGGCTTCTACGCCCAGTTTGTACAAGCATCTGGGTTTCCCCTTCATCAGGGACATCAACAGTGGGGTTGAGTGCACCCTAAGGACACC
>NW_011169721.1:0-667 GCF_000146605.3 Meleagris gallopavo
AGGCTGCGTGTTCTAAAATTCTGGTATAGTTTGAGTGTCGGAAGTGGCCATGACCTTTCTGCTGCTATCAGTTCATTCCGGGGGAATAACTGCAGCTGACTGCAGCGTTGGTTTTGTTGTTCCATCCCCACAAAAGATATTCGGAGAATCTGAGAATCTGTTTTTTTCTGCTCCTATTATTAGTATTACTGCATTATTAGGATGATGACTCATTGATGTTCATAGATTGCTCTGAAAGGAATGCCTCCTATTTATTTCCATGAAATGACAACAGATACATAGAGTGAATTCTCAGCTACAAAACTCTGTTTTTCAACACGGTTACCACCATTAGCTATGCTTTTTTTCCAGTGTTGAACGAGTGCCTGCATGCTGTGCTTGTTTAAAAAGAAAAAACAATCTGGCTGTTTGGGTGGTTTGTCTTTTGCATCGCTGTTGCCACTGCTGAAGCCTCACTGCGCTCACATCCACGTGTTGGTCTTCATAAATGCTCTGTTCAGTGCGGAGGAGTTCAGTGACAGCCCTGTGCTCCGTGTGCACCTCCACGTCAGGTGCTGTGCTGTCATCCTGGCCCTCTGCTGCCATCTGTCGCCTGGCTACAAAATGAACTGAGTGCTGGCAGGAAGGTTCAACCTCTGCTGTGTCCACCTGTGACGCTGTGGCCAGC
>NW_011169722.1:0-436 GCF_000146605.3 Meleagris gallopavo
ACTGACCTTCACTGATGTGTGCGGAGACGAAACAGCAGATGTCGGCTTTGGCGACACGTCGTAGTAGCATGGAGTATACTGTGAAGAGCTGCAACCTTGTAATAAAGAACAGATAGCAAGGATTGCAGCCTTTCAGGACCTAAAGGGAGCCTACAAACAGGAGGGGAATCAACTCTCGGAAAGGGGAGATAACTGCAGGACAAGGGGAAATGGTTTGAAGTTGACAAAGGGAAGATGGAGGTTGGATGTCAGGGGAAGTTCTTTACACAGAGAGTGGAGAGGTGCTGGAACAGCTGCCCAGAGAGGCTGTGGATGCCCCGTCCATCCCTGGAGGGGTTCAAGGCCAGGCTGGATGGGGCCCTGGGCAGCCTGGGCTGGTCGTGAAATGTGGAGGTTGGTGGCCCTGCGTGTGGCAGGGGTTGGAGATTTGTGATCT
>NW_011169722.1:2345-3768 GCF_000146605.3 Meleagris gallopavo
GTGGAAGAACTGCCCAGCAACAGCCAAAGCACCAACGTTGTCCTCAGACAGAATCCAAAGGACAATAGCATGCCTGCTCGTAGGAAGAAAATTAACTCTGTCCTCGGCAAAACCAGGACACCCTGCTATCTGCCCCAAAGGGATGCAGCACGGCTTCCAGCAGCTAATGCTGTTAATTCCTTTTCTTGAGCAGGAAAGTCCTTCCTCTCGGCGAGGAGCGGCAGAGGCACGTGCTTGTCCATGCCTGGAGACCAGCTGCAGTTTTGGGGCAGTTCTTTGCTTCATCTCTTCTCCTTCCAAGCACTTGAGTCCCTACAGGCCAGAGTCCCTGGTGGCTGCAATCAGAAAGCTCTCCACATGCCTGCTACCAGCAGTTCCTTTCTGAAGCCCCTGGCAAGAAACAGCCAGGGGTAGCTGTTCTGTGCTGCCTCAGCTCCACCATGTATCTGGTGTTAAACGCGATTTCTGCGGCATGCTCTGCTTTCCAAGGTCATGATGTCTGCTTTCTCACATGCTGGAGGTGCTTTTCTTCCTGGGAGCAATGAGGAGCCCTGGTGTGCGTTGAACATTGAAAAGGGCAGTTGATCGAAAGAATTAAGCTGTCACATATCCTTAGAAATTGCTGATGTGCAAAGTAAGAATACCATATAGGCATTAGTAACATATTTTAGAAACATAGCTCCCAATTTACCTCACAAATTCTTTCTCACAAAGCTGCAATAGATGTTAAATGTTCTAAACAATGTGGGTATAGTGTTCTGAACTAGGAAACACACTGTAAGGTTGTTCATTCGACCGGCAGAAGCGAAATACATGTAACAAACTGGCAAGGAGTCAGGGCTTTACACAAAGCAGAGCTGTCCCACTCTGTGGGAATGTGAGGATGCCACGTGCAGGCTCCAAGATGCTCCCCTCCATCCTCCTTCCGAGCTGATCTCCGTGCAAGGACAGACGGATGGCCAGAACAATGACCAGTGTAAAGGGGCACAAGTGTTAGGGGGTAATTAAACAATTAAGAGGCTATGGTAATGTTTTTGCTGTAAAACAGACATCCGAAAGTTACGACCAAATGTTTGTTAAGAAAGCAATGATTAGACGGCAATTAATCAATGAAGATATTGGTGTCTGGGCAGCAAAGATTTGTGCTTACTTGGTATTGGTGCGATTAGTGAAGAAAGAGTGTGAACCTGCAGTACTCAGCCAGGGAGGAACCAGGGCAGAAAGAGATCAGCGCCGGGAAACAGGGGATCAAAGACGTAGCGCTGTTTTCTCGGGGCGCTCCTGCTTTCAGGAGGCCGCCATTGCAATCGCGAATAAAATCTGCTTTATCAGAGAAACCGTCCTGGAAATTAATTTGGCTATTTCCCACACCCCCTTGCTGGAAATACGAGTTTTGAGGAGACTTATTGTGTCACTGTTTTCC
>NW_011169723.1:0-539 GCF_000146605.3 Meleagris gallopavo
CCCGTCTCCTCCCACCACGTCCTCGGCGCTGCTGAGGGGTATCCTTGGACCTCCTCAGATGGGCTTGGGTGGGTTGCCCTCTGCTCTGTTGCAGGCACTCTGGGCTGCACGCTGAGCTCGGGCAGCTGGGAGCTGCAGGATGGGCCCGTTGCTGCCTGGCTGGTGGGGCCAGAACTGGTGTTTTCAGGCGCCGGAAAGCTGTGGGATGGCCCCCTGTACCATTGGGCTGGAAGTGCTGGGGCTGGCAGGATCAGAGTTGGGGCGGGAGGCTGTAAGGAGAGACAAGAAGGTCAGCAGGATGAACATGCATCCCCACGGCAGGACAGGGCTGCCATCCTTCCTGGGGCAGAGAGACCGTGGCAAGGCCGCCCTGAGCACCCGCTGCCAGGCCTTGCCCTGGCCCCAGTCCCGCGGCACACGGCTCTTTGCCTCTACCGGTGCCCGCACCAGCGCAGGTGTCGCACTCCCAGCCGTTTCCGCGCATGGCCCAGAAGGAGCAGCACCAGTGCGTGCCTTCTGAGCCACAGGACCTGCAGAGC
>NW_011169724.1:0-434 GCF_000146605.3 Meleagris gallopavo
CCCATCACCTTTCCAGGGACAGAGGTGAGACTGACAGGCCTATAATTACCCGGATCTTCCTTCTTGCCCTTTTTGAAGACCGGAGTGACATTGGCTATCCTCCAGTCTTCAGGGACCTCCCCTGTTGTCCAAGACCTCTCAAAAATGATGGAGAGCAGTTCGGCAATGACCTCCGCCAGCTCCCTCAGCACACGTGGATGCACCCCATCAGGTCCCATGGACTTGTGGACCTTAGTACTGCCTAGGCGCTCACGCACGTCCTCTTTCCTAACTAAAGGGAAGTCTCCCACTCCCCAGACCCTCTCACTAACCTCCAGGTGTGGGATTTCTGCGGGAGAGCCTTTTCACTGAAGACGGAAGTAAAGAAGGCATTCAGTATCTCTGCCTTCTCAGCATCCCCCATTACCAGAACCCCCCCCCTCACCTTAGTAAGG
>NW_011169725.1:0-484 GCF_000146605.3 Meleagris gallopavo
CCGCGACCGGGAACGGAGCGAGGGTAGGGGCAGCCGATTACCCGTTTCTGCTGCTTGGCGCGGAGGGATGAGATCCGCTTTTTATGTCTTTAATTATCATCTCTCATTCCGCTATGCAACGGCCCCGCACCGCGTTCAAATGGCCATGTGACAAGGAAATAGCTGCTCGTCGGGCCGGGGTTGACCCGGGGCTGTTAAAGCGGCAGTGATCCTCTATAGCAGCCGCGGTGCTGCTCGCGGGGACGCGCGAATGTTTGCAACCTGCGTCCCCTCCAGTGGCACCGCGGGGAGTGAGAGTCCGCAGAATAAAATAATAACAATAAAGAGCGAGATCGTCATTCTGCAAGGAAGACTGCGAAGTGGGGGGGAGGGGAGGTAAAGGAAAGGGCAAGGACGTGTCGTCAGGGCTTTATTTGAAAGCCCGGAGGCGCCCTGCGATTGGCCACCCTCCGCGCCCGTTCAGCGGCGGAGCTCCGCGGGCAGA
>NW_011169726.1:0-543 GCF_000146605.3 Meleagris gallopavo
ATCCCCGCTTTCTCCCAGAAATACGAGAGTTTCTACGACAAATCTCAGGTTTCTCCCTGAAAATACGGCATTTTCTGCAAAAAATGGCACTTTTCTCCCAGAAAAATGTCGCTATCTCCCAGAAATACCCATTTTCTCCACAAAAATAAAACATTTCCTCCCAGAAATACCAGTTTCTCCCCAAAATATGACATTATCTCCAAGAAATAACAGATTTCTCCCCAAAAGGTCAGATTTTCTCTCAGAAATACCAGGTTTCTTGCAAAAATCCGACATTTTCTGCCAGGAACGGCCGTTTTTTCCCAGAAATATGACATTTTTCAACCAGAAACATGACATCTTCTTCCAGAAATACCAGTCGTCTGCCTAGAAATATGACATTTTCCCCAGAAGTTGCAGGATTCTCCCCTGATATATGACATTTTCCGCTAGAAATAACAGTTTTCTCCAATTATAGATGACGCTTTCTCCCAGAAATACAAGCTTTCTCCCATGAAAGATGATATTTTGTGCCAGATATGCCAATTTTCACCTGACAAACAC
>NW_011169727.1:0-528 GCF_000146605.3 Meleagris gallopavo
CAGAAATACCAGGATTCTCCCCCAAGAATGTGACATTTTCTGCCAGGAATTGCAGTTTTCTCCCAGAAATATCACATTTTCTCACAGAAATACCGGTTTTCCCTCCAAAAATAGGACATCTTCTCTCAGAAACGGCAGTTTCCCCCCCAAAATACGCCATTTTCACCCAGAAATACCAGGATTATCCCCTGAAATATCACGTTTTCTTCCAGAAATAGCAGATTTCTCCTTGAAATATGACATTTTGGAACAGAAATACCAGTTCTCTCACAACAAAATCAGCGTTTTCTACCAGAAATACCAGTTTTCTCCCGGAAATATGGCATTTAACTCTCAGAAATGGCAGTTTTCTCCCCCAAAATATGGTATTTTCTCCAACAAGTGACAGTTTTATCACAAAAATACGACATTTTCCACTACAAATACCAGTTTTCTCCCAAAAATATGCCATTTTCTGCCAGGAACTGCAGTTTCCTCCCACAAATACCATTTTTCAACCAGAAACAGGACATTTTCTCCCAGAAATAC
>NW_011169728.1:0-305 GCF_000146605.3 Meleagris gallopavo
CCTTTTGGGGAGAAAACGGGGTGTAGATGGGAGAAAAATGTCCTGTTGAGGAGTGCCTAGCAGATTTTTTGAGAGAAAAGGGAAGGTACTTGTCAGAAAAAGTGCTCTTTCTGGGAGAGAGTAGCATAGGTGGTTGGAAAATGCCACCCATTTGTGAGAAAGCTGCTTTGTTTCCGGGAGAAAATAGCATTCTCTGGGGAGAAGATGTCCTGTTTTGGATGGAAAAAGTAGTACTTGTGGGAGAAGCTGTCCAATGTTTGGGGCCCAAGGTAGCATTACTGGGAGGTAATTGTCATTGTATTGGA
>NW_011169729.1:0-364 GCF_000146605.3 Meleagris gallopavo
TGAAATATGACATTTTTGGAACAGAAATACCAGTTCTCTCACAACAAAATCAGCGTTTTCTACCAGAAATACCAGTTTTCTCCCGGAAATACGGCATTTAACTCTCAGAAATGGCAGTTTTCTCCCCCAAAATATGGTATTTTCTCCAACAAGTGACAGTTTTATCACAAAAATACGACATTTTCCACCACAAATACCAGTTTTCTCCCAAAAATATGCCATTTTCTGCCAGGAACTGCAGTTTACCTCCCACAAATACCATTTTTCAACCAGAAATAGGACGTTTTCTCCCATCAATACCGTTTTTTCAACCAGAAATATGACGTTTTCTCCGAGAAATAGTAGCTTTCTCCCAAAAATATGC
>NW_011169730.1:0-544 GCF_000146605.3 Meleagris gallopavo
AAGGGAGGAGATCCCCATCCCTCTGCTCTGCGCTGGTCAGGCCTCAGCTGCAGTGCTGCGTCCAGATGCGGAGTCCTCAGTGCAGGGAGACATGGAGCTGTGCGAGTGCATCCAGAGTACAGCCACAAACACGAACCCAAGGATGGAACCCCTCTCCTGTAAGCAAGGAGAGCTGGGCTGTTCAGCCTCCTGGAGAAGTGAAGGCTCCAAGGGAACCTGGTAACAGCCTTTCAATACCTAAAGGAAAGAACAAGGGAAAATGGAGGTGAAATCTAAGGAAAATGTCTTGTACAGTGAGGGTGCTGAGGCAGTGGCACAGGTTGCCAGAGACATGGTGGATGTGCTGGCCCTTTCAAGGTGAGCCTGGCTCAGACTCTGAGCAACTTGATCTAGCTGTGGATGGTCAGCATGGGGGATCGGGATCACATCGCAAACCTACCTGCATACAAGCAGCGCACCAACATGGGGTGCATCGTGTTCACTACCTGGTGTACAGATCTCACACCACTGACTGGAGGAGCCCAGGCAATCCTTCAACTCCATC
>NW_011169731.1:0-541 GCF_000146605.3 Meleagris gallopavo
AAATGAAACGAATCTCGACTCAGTTAGAAGAGAAGAAAGAAGAGGAGAGAGGTCCAGAGGAGTGGCTCCAAGATCCACAAGAAGCACCCCTAAGTCCAGGGGAGGGGCCCTCAGTAAGACCACGGTCACCGGCGCCAATGAGGGCAACAAGAAGTCCCGAAAGAGTAAGAGGTGAGCAAGATATCGTTACCATTGTTGATCGACCTCTGAAAATGAATGAAATTCGAAGTCTGAGAAAAGACTTTTCACGTCACCCAAATGAGCCTATTGCCACTTGGTTACTTCGATGTTGGGACAATGGGGCCAACAGTGTGTGGCTGGATAGTAGAGAAGCTCGCCAACTGGGTGGCGTTGCTAGGGACTCAGCCATTGACAGAGGTATTAGTACATGCCAGAACCAGGCCTTTACCCTCTGGAAGCGGATGTTGTTAGCTGTAAAAGAAAGATACCCCTTCAAAGATGATCTGATGCCTGAGAAAAAGAAATGGGCTGATATGGAAGAAGGCATCTGTTATTTAAGAGAATATGCTGTGGTGGAAAT
>NW_011169732.1:0-425 GCF_000146605.3 Meleagris gallopavo
TTTCTCTCAAAAAATACTGCTAGGCACTCCTCAACAGGACATTTTCTCCCATCTACACCCCGTTTTCTCCCCAAAGGACCCCTTTTCACACCAAAAAATACCACACTTGCCCTCCAAGAGAAGTCAGTCTTTCCCACAATTGTCCACTTTTCTCCCACGTACTTGTCATTTTCTCCCAGAAATACCACATTTCACTTGGAAATTGGGCCTGTGCTTCCAAAAAGATGGTATTTTCTCCCAGGCATACCTGTTTTCTTCAAACTACCGCACGTTTTCTCCCAAAAAGACTAGATGACAAGACCAAATTGGACACTTGCAACCAAGAGTAGGACATCTTCTCCCACTAATACCACTTCTCTCCCAAGGATAGGACATTTTCCCTAAATGCTATGGCAGTTTTGCTAAGAATACTCCTTTCCTTCCCT
>NW_011169733.1:0-470 GCF_000146605.3 Meleagris gallopavo
GAAATGTTGAGGGAACTGGGATTGTTTGTGTGGGAGAAGAGAAAGCTCTGGAGATAGCTCATGACAGCGTTCCAAGACTCGAAGGGAGTGCATAAGCAGGAGGGGGCAACGGCTGTTTAGGAGGGTGGATAGCGATAGGACAAGGGGAAATGGTTTTCAAGTGAGACAGGGGAGGTTTAGGTTGGTTATTAGGAGGCAGCTTTTCACGCACAGGGTGGTGACGCACTGGAATGTGTGCTTGAGAGTCACTTGCAGGATGATCTGCTCCATGATCCGTGACCAGCACAGAGGTGAGACTGACATGCTGGTAGTTCCCCGCGTCACACTTTCTATCCTTCCTGAGAGGTGTGCTGTCTCCTTTTTTCTCCTCAGCAGGGACTTGACCTGGCGTGCCTCGACTTCTGAAATACCATGGAGAGTGGCTCGGTGACTGCAGCGGTGAATTCCCTCGGAACTCTGGGACTCATCTC
>NW_011169734.1:0-314 GCF_000146605.3 Meleagris gallopavo
AAAAATGGTATTGTGGGAGGAACTGCAGTTCCTGGCAGAAAACTGCATATTTTTGGAGAAAGCGGGTATTGCGGTATAAAAATGTCGTATATTTGCGATTAAACTGGCATTTCTTGGGGAAAATATCATAGTTTTGGGGAAAAATCTACTATTTCTTGGAAAAGGTGTCATGTTTAAGGGAAGAAATCTGGTATTTCTGGAGAAAATGTCATGTTTGGGGGATAGAAAAGGTATTTCTGGTGAAAAACGTAGAGTCTTCGGTGATAAAACTGGAATTTCTGGGGCAGAATATCATATTTTGGGAGAAAGCTACT
>NW_011169735.1:0-539 GCF_000146605.3 Meleagris gallopavo
TGGAGCTTTTGGAGCAGGTCCAGAGAAGGGCCACGAAGATGATCAGAGGGCTGGAGCACCTCTCTTAGAAAGAAATGTTGACGGAACTGGGATTGTTTCTGTGGGAGAAGAGAAAGCTCTGGAGATAGCTCATGACAGCCTTCCAAGACTCGAAGGGAGCGCATAAGCAGGAGGGGGCAACGGCTGTTTAGGAGGGTGGATAGCGATAGGACAAGGGGAAATGGTTTTCAAGTGAGACAGGGGAGGTTTAGGTTGGTTATTAGGAGGCAGCTTTTCACGCACAGGGTGGTGACGCACTGGAATGTGTGCTTGAGAGTCACTTCCAGGATGATCTGCTCCATGATCCGTGACCAGCCCAGAGGTGAGACTGACATGCTGGTAGTTCCCCGCGTCACACTTTCTATCCTTCCTTGAGAGGTGTGCTGTCACCTTTTTTCTCCTCAGCAGGGACTTGACCTGACTGCCTCGACTTCTGAAATACCATGGAGAGTGGCTCGGTGACTGCAGCGTGATCCTCGGACTCTGGGACTCATCTCGTC
>NW_011169736.1:0-425 GCF_000146605.3 Meleagris gallopavo
AGGTATGATGTGGAGCTTTTGGAGCAGGTCCAGAGAAGGGCCACGAAGATGATCAGAGGGCTGGAGCACCTCTCTTAGAAAGAAATGTTGAGGGAACTGGGATTGTTTCTGTGGGAGAAGAGAAAGCTCTGGAGATAGCTCATGACAGCCTTCCAAGACTCAAAGGGAGCGCATAAGCAGGAGGGGGCAACGGCTGTTGAGGAGGGTGGATAGTGATAGGACAAGGGGAAATGGTTTTCAAGTGAGACAGGGGAGGTTTAGGTTGGTTATTAGGAGGCAGCTTTTCACGCACAGGGTGGTGACGCACTGGAATGTGTGCTTGAGAGTCACTTCCAGGATGATCTGCTCCATGATCCGTGACCAGCCCAGAGGTGAGACTGACATGCTGGTAGTTCCCCGCGTCACACTTTCTATCCTTCCTGAGA
>NW_011169737.1:0-479 GCF_000146605.3 Meleagris gallopavo
GCAACTTGATCTAGCTGTGGATGGTCAGCATGGGGGATCGGATCACATCGCAAACCTACCTGCATACAAGCAGCGCACCAACATGGGGTGCATGATGTTCATTACCTGCTGGACACATCTCACACCACTGACTGGAGGAGCCCAGGCAATCCTTCAACTCCATCAGGCTGCAAAATGAAATCAGAAGAGACGCAGAACATAATTTAAAACACAACAAGGATGCACACAATGCCCTTAAAAAACACCCACCGCATGGACGCAATTAGCACATAGCCTATTAATTACAGCCATCCAGCTTGAGATCCTCCAGAAAAGCAGAGCTCACAGCTCTGAAAGAAAGCAGGAATCACTCACCCCATTCTAAGGGCTCACCCCACACCCCAAAGGAAGCAGTCTCCAGATTCACATGCTGCTCTTACAGCTAGCAGCCCTTCAGTGCACTTGCCATCCCCCAAAAAGACAAGATCACAGCCCTGAAA
>NW_011169738.1:0-639 GCF_000146605.3 Meleagris gallopavo
GATCCCCGTTTGTACAACATCAGGCCCTTTGTACAGTGTTTTTGTAAAAGGGACTTTAAACCCTTCTTTTGGCTCTAAGTTTCATTCTGGGTCCTAAAGGGAGAGGCCAAAGGCAACAACTGTGGCCAGGACAGTCCAGATTCCTGGCCCAGTTTTACAGTCTGTGATTTAATTAGACGGTTCATCTTTTTCACCTGACCACTCGCCTGTGGTCTGTGTGGTAAGTGCAATTGCCAATTTATTCCCAATGCTTGCTGACCTGTTGGACAATCTCTGCAATAAACTGAGTTCCCTGGTTGAAGGGTATTGTTGCAGGACACCCAAACCTTGGAATAATCTCCTGCAACAGTACCTTGGTTATTTCTTTGGCTTTATTGGTCCTGCAAGGGACCCTCTTCTGCTCACCCTCTCGGGCATTGGTTAGAACTAGCATATACCAAAACCCTCCTTTTCCTGGCAGTTCTGAAAAAATCAATTTGCAATTGTTGCCCTGAAGGTCCTTCCACAGCCCCACTTGTACCCCTGTTCCCTGGTACTGGGGTTGCACAGTTACTTTCTGGTGTCTGTACCCCCCCGTCGTTTCGACGTATGTTCTTTTAGAACCAAATTCTAGAGAATACTAACGGGCACAACCGCTCG
>NW_011169739.1:0-418 GCF_000146605.3 Meleagris gallopavo
TCCCTTTTTCCTCCTTCTTCTTGTCAGTTTCAATTCATTAACCCCTGTTTTAATAGACACCAGCAATGAACACACTTTTCATTGTGGGGGTGTTGAGTAAAGGCTTACAAGCCGTCATGTTACTCTCAACCTATTGGCAAATTGTCAAGGACATAATTACTTGTTGTGGAATTATGTTCATATATAACTACTTAAGGGCATTGACGGAGACACCTGCATGGTACCTGTATGCAATGTGGTATGGTCTGAATTTTGACATTCACATCCCAGATGGAATGGCTAATTTTACAAACAGCACAATGTTCAGACCAGTCTCCAGGCTTCCTTATCGGTTTGTCAGACGGTTTTCGAATTCTGAATTAATACTCATGGGCGCGCTATTGTTTTCCTGGATTGTGATTATATTCCTTTACAAGGG
>NW_011169740.1:0-643 GCF_000146605.3 Meleagris gallopavo
GTTTGTGCAAGAGGCCCGGATGCAGGGCAGTGCCTTCAATTGACTGTATTGTGTCCAACAGGTGGCAGCCAGAGCTTGCGGTGCTCCCAAGTGCCGTAACAGTGCACGGAGAGATGTGTTGGTCTCTGTGGAAACAGCAAGGAAGTGGAATCTGCGTTTCCCGGCATGCCCCGGAACCTCACTTTGCTGACTGGTCATTGTCCGCCCAGCAGGTAGGCGATGCACACCCGCCAGCGTTTACCCATTCCAGAGCCCGGCACAATAGGGTTCCCCCCAGAAGCTCTGAATTGCGCTTCATGGTGCCCACAGAAGGCTGCCTATCCTCTTTGTTCTGTGTCTTGCTTGTCTCTGGTCTTGCACTGTTTTCACTATTACATTCTCTTGTCCTCCTATTTTTGTGTTCCTTGCCCCATTCTCTTGGCCATTCCCCTTGGCTTTGTGTTGCCACATTCATGTCGGCATTCAGTTTTTGGCGTTCCCTGCCGTATTGTCTGGGCCGTCATCCTTGGCATTTCCTTCCATGTTCTCTTGGCCCTTGCCCTTTGCCCTGGGCATTCCTTGCCCTCCTGTTTTGTGGCAACACCTGGGGCGGGGTGCAGCCCTGCGAGCACAGCTGGGGGCAGTTTGGCTGTGGAGTGGGGCA
>NW_011169741.1:0-590 GCF_000146605.3 Meleagris gallopavo
AGAAGGATCTGGATTATTTGCTCTCCTTTCTCAAAAACTTCCTTTGCTGTGTTGCCCCACACGATGATGTCATCAATATACTGTAAGTGCTCAGGAGCACCTCCCTGTTCCAAGTGCAGCTTGGATCAACCCATGGCAAATGGTTGGGCTATGTTTCCACCCCTGGGGCAAACGATTCCAGGTATACTGAATGCCCCTCCAGGTGAAAGCAAACTGTGGCCTAGATTCTTTGGTCAAAGGAATGGAGAAAAAGGCGTTAGCAATATCAATGGTGGCGTACCATTTGGCTGCCTTTGACTCCAATTCATATTTGAGTTCTAACATATCTGGCACAGCAGCACTCAATGGGGGTGTGACTTCATTCAGGCCACGGTAGTCCACCGTCAGCCTCCATTCTCCACTGGCTTTACGCACTGGCCATATGGGGCTGTTAAAAGGTGAGTGAGTCTTGCTAATCACTCCCTGATTCTCTAGTTGGTGAATCAGCTTCTGAATGGGGAGCAAGGAATCCCTGTTGGTGCGGTACTGCCGTCTGTGCACCGTTTTTGAGCAATCGGTACTTGTTGCTCTTTCACTCGTAGCAACCCCAC
>NW_011169742.1:0-618 GCF_000146605.3 Meleagris gallopavo
TAAAGTGATAAAGGATAATAAAAAAGGCTTCTTCAAGTATGTTAATAGCAAAAGGAAAACTAGGGAGAATGTGGGCCCCTTACTAAGTGAGGGGGGGTCCTCGTAACGGGGGATGCTGAGAAGGCAGAGATACTGAATGCCTTCTTTACTTCTGTCTTCAGTGAAAAGGCTCCCCTGCAGGTTTCCCACACCCTGGAGGTTAGTGAGAGGGTCTGGGGAATGGGAGACTTCCCTTTAGTCAGGAAAGAGGACGTGCATGAGCGCCTAGGCAGTACTAAGGTCCACAAGTCCATGGGACCTGATGGGGTGCATCCACGTGTGCTGAGGGAGCTGGCGGAGGTCATTGCCGAACCGCTCTCCATCATTTTTGAGAGGTCTTGGACAACAGGGGAGGTCCCTGAAGACTGGAGGATAGCCAAATGTTACTCCGGTCTTCAAAAAAGGGCAAGAAGGAGATCCGGGTAATTATAGGCCTGTCAGCCTCACCTCCGTCCCTGGAAAGGTGATGGAACAGCTTGTGCTGGATACCATCTCCAGACAACTGGGAGAAAAAGGAGGTTAATCAGGAGTAAGTCAGCATGGGTTCACCAGAGGGAGGTCGTGCTCGACCAAACTTGG
>NW_011169743.1:0-714 GCF_000146605.3 Meleagris gallopavo
TTTTTGTGTTTTTCATTTTATGTTTGTTTTTGTTGTGATTTTTGTATTTTTGGTGTTTATTTTTGTTATTTGTTTCTTTGTTTTTGATTTATGTTGGTTTTGGTTTTTTATTTTCTGGTTGTTTTTTTTTGTTTTGTTTTTTGCTTTTTTCTTTTTGTGTTTTTTTTATGTCTTTTTGTGTGTGTTTTCATTTCCTTTTTGTCATGTTTTTCTTTTCTATGTTTTATGTGTTTTGCCTGGTTTGTCTCCTTTTGTATTCTCGGTTTTTTTTAACTCTTTCTTTGTTCTTTGCTTTTTTAGGTTTTCTGTTTTCTTCTGTTTGTTTTGTTTTTGCCTTTTTTATTTAATTTTTACTTTTTTGTTTTTAGTTTTTGTTTGTTTTTGTTTTGAATGTCGCTGTTTTCCTTTGTTTTCTTTTGTTTTTCTTTAGTTTCCTTATGGTTTTTTTTCTTTGCTTTCCACTGTTCTCTTCAGCTTGGTTAGATTTTCTTTGCAGTTACTTCCTCTTGCATTCGCTTGTTTTTTCCTCCCTTTCTTTGTCTGAATCCTTTGCTTTGCCATGATATTGCACTGTATGTCTTTGCTTTTTCTTTCTATTCTTTCTCGTAGTTTTGCTTTTGATTTTTTCTTAGTCTTTTTTTTCTCCTTGTTTTTTTTTTTTACTATTTTTTTTTTAGTTTATTTATTTTATTTTTCTTGTTTTGTTATTTTGTT
>NW_011169744.1:0-518 GCF_000146605.3 Meleagris gallopavo
CTAATTGCATCCATGCGGTGGGTGTTTTTTTAAGGGCATTGTGTGCATCCTCGTTGTGTTGTAAATTATGTTCTTGCGTCTCTTCTGATTTCATTTTGCAGCCTGATGGAGTTGAAGGATTGTCTGGGCTCCTCCAGTCAGTGGTGTGAGATGTGTCCAGCAGGTAATGAACATCATGCACCCCCATGTTGGTGCGCTGCTTGTATGCAGGTAGGTTTGCGATGTGATCCGACTCCCCCATGCTGACCATCCACAGCTAGATCAGGTTGCTCAGAGTCTGAGCCAGGCTCACCTTGAAAGGGCCAGCACATCCACCATGTCTCTGGCAACCTGTGCCACTGCCTCAGCACCCTCACTGTACAAGACATTTTCCTTAGATTTCACCTCCATTTTCCCTTGTTCTTTCCTTGAGGTATTGAAAGGCTGTTACCAGGTTCCCTTGGAGCCTTCACTTCTCCAGGAGGCTGAACAGCCCAGCTCTCCTTGCTTACAGGACAGGGGTTCCATCCTTGGGTTCG
>NW_011169745.1:0-541 GCF_000146605.3 Meleagris gallopavo
CCCGCCAGCGTTTACCCATTCCAGAGCCCGGCACAATAGGGGTCCCCCAGAGCTCTGAATTGCGCTTCATGGTGCCCAGAAGGCTGCCTATCCTCTTTGTTCTGTGTCTTGCTTGTCTCTGGTCTTGCACTGTTTTCACTATTACATTCTCTTGTCCTCCTATTTGTGTGTTCCTTGCCCCATTCTCTTGGCCTAATGACCCCTTGGCTTTGTGTTGCTACATTCATGTCGGCATTCAGTTTTGGCGTTCCCTGCCGTATTGTCTGGGCCGTCATCCTTGGCATTTCCTTCCATGTTCTCTTGGCCCTTGCCTTTGCCTGGGCATTCCCTTGCCCTCCTGTTTTTGTGGCAACACCTGGGGCGGGGTGCAGCCCTGCGAGCACAGCTGGGGGCAGTTTGGCTGTGGAGTGGGGCAGAGCCAGGCTCCACCCCTCCCTGATCCCATTGAAGGGCTGGGAAGAGTAGGGGCAGCATGTGAACCTGGGGAGTGCTTCCTTTGGAGTATGGCCTTGTCTTTGGTGATGGAGTGAGTGATTTTTTT
>NW_011169746.1:0-668 GCF_000146605.3 Meleagris gallopavo
TGGATGGAAAAAGTAGTACTTGTGGGAGAAGCTGTCCAAAGTTTGGGCCCAAGGTAGCATTACTGGGAGGTAATGTCATTGTATTGGAGAAGGGAGGTATTTGTTGGGGAGAATGTGTTCTTTTTGGAAGCCAACGGTGTACTTTGGGGGGAAAAAGCGGCCTTTCTGGGAGAAAGTGTCCTAGTTTGGGGAGAAAGTGTCATAGTGCGGAGTGTAGTGTAGCAGATTAGGGGGGAATTGGGAGGTATTCCTAAGAGAACTGTCATTTCTGGGTGAAAAGGTCTTATGTGGGGGGGAAAAGGTGAGGAATGTGTGAGAAAGCTGGTGTTTCTGGGAGTAAATGCCATCTTTTGGGGGCTAGAAATGGTCTTTCTGGTGGGATGTGCCACATCTTTGTGAGGCAATCGGTGTTTGTGAGGGCCAATGGCATATATTCTGGATCGAAATGGTCTTTCCGCAGTAAATGTCCAAAAGTCTGGGAGTAAGTGTCATGATGAGGAATGTAATGGAGTGTAATTGGGAGGAACTGGGGAGGGCATTTCTCGGAGTCGTGGTCTTTGTGGGTGCATATGTCCCATTTAGGGAAGGAAAGGGAGTATTTCTTAGCAGAACTGCCATAGCATTTAGGGAAAATGGTCCTATCCTTGGGAGAGAAGTGGTATTGTGGG
>NW_011169747.1:0-758 GCF_000146605.3 Meleagris gallopavo
CTAGAGCTGAGAATGAAACATCCAGCACCCCTCAGCCAGCTTTTCCTCTTCCTCGCCTCCGACCTGCTCAAAACCCCAAGCCCTCTTCTCCATATTTGTGCAAGTACCACTGTCCGGAAACCGTGAAAACAGGCATGGGGCCATACTTCCGAACAGCACTGCATTTTGCACTACAAGTACGCACCCAGAAATGAGCATCGCTTTCTCTCACTACCCTTAGTCAAAACGCTCAGCTCCGTCACAAGCTAAAGGCAAAGGCTACGGTGTCGGGAAACCCCAAATAGCCTACTGTGCCTCTTTGCAACATCAAGAGGAAACGAGGCGACGGGACAGAGCCTACTACATTACGTACCACTTACAGGCACCGTTTAGCGTACAGAAAGCTTCCACGGTATTTACAGGTGCGCCAGAATCTTCTGCTTCGGACAACCTGACAACGGCCTTCTCGCGAGCGGCTAGGAATAGCGTAGGAGCTTGCGGTGAGATATCATGGAACGCAAGGCACTGAGGGAAGAGGTACACGGTTAAAACGGGATTGGCTTCGGAGAAAGGCAGTCGCTTAAGCAGATCGCTACGCCCCACTGAACTCGGACCCCAAACGCAAGACAACACGGCGATTCTTCCTTAGCGATTTTTGAATTGG
Source organism: Meleagris gallopavo (assembly GCF_000146605.3). NCBI lineage: Eukaryota > Metazoa > Chordata > Aves > Galliformes > Phasianidae > Meleagris > Meleagris gallopavo. Next base: position 644 of record NW_011169747.1, read on the forward strand.
CAAAGTCCTCTCCCTTCTATGCACAAAACACGTTTTCACAGGCTCCTGCTGCTACGAGCACAGAGCGATTTTAAACCCAAACAAAACCACCTCCATTCGCGCTTATTTCACTCCC
>NW_011169748.1:0-537 GCF_000146605.3 Meleagris gallopavo
CAAATACATCTAAATAAACCTCTACAAATGAAACTACATTTCTACAATTTTAAACATCACACACTTTGAACATAAATACTGCCACGGAAGTATTTAGGAATAATTAACAAAAGCAGAATACATTTAAAAATGCAACTGTATAAATCAAAAGTCTGCTTTAATACATTGACAAGTCTATCTTATAAAATGATTGTAAGTAAGTGTCCGCAAATCAGGTGATACTTCATAGTATAGCACTTCAAATGCAATATTATTTAAACAAGACTGTAAACTGCAGAGCACTGTTACAGCTACAAACAGAAAATGGGCACCTCAATTGAATCAGTTCTACTTCATGTCCCTTCCTTGACACAGAGTATCTCTTAATTTCCCAAGAAAGAATACAGAACCATTCTTACAAATGCTTGTGCTAATGAAGATAGTGAAAAACTTGGGGAGACGGATGACACTCAAAACAATTATAGCCATTCTGGATAAGGCATTCTTTTCCAAACAATGGAAAACAGTCTAGCCACCTGTATGTATAGCTCATTAATA
>NW_011169749.1:0-650 GCF_000146605.3 Meleagris gallopavo
AGTGCAGGAGGCTGAATTCGCACTTGTCGGCATCGGAATCGCACTCCTTCGCTCTCACGCGCAGAAAGCGGCGTTCGCGCTGAACCGCTCCGGAGACTTTTGCCGTAGATGGCCGAGAAATCGCGTTTCTCACAACGCCGCTTTCAGCCGTCAGCAGCCGTCTCGTGTTTCTCGCTTGCCGAGAACGGGCCACTTCAGCCGGCTGCTTTCCTCCGACGAGTGAGCGGGCTCCTGTGCGCGCATCGGAAAGGAGCGGTTTGCACTTCGCCTTGGCTACATGCAGAATGCACTACGCCTACCTCTGAATACTATGTCTCTGCCTTTATTTCGAACCACAATTCGTCCCAGTGAGGTATGACACTGCTAGACATCTGCATTCAGAGAGGAAAGAGTGGAAGGGAAACCCTCTCCAATAAGGCATTTGCAAGTTCGAGGAGCGACAGCTGTAGTGCTCTCAGGGAGAGCATTTCAGAAAGTGAGGAGAGATCCTTTCGGGACTGCGGAGAAAACCCCCCACTCGCAGGTAGTGCAGGAGGCTGAATTCGCAGTTGTCGGCATCGGAATCGCACTCCTTCGCTCTCATTCCCTGAAAGCGGCATTCGCGCTGAACCGCTCCGGAGTCTTTGTCCGTAGCTGGCCGAGAAATCGCG
>NW_011169750.1:0-351 GCF_000146605.3 Meleagris gallopavo
TTAAGCCCCGCCCCTTCCCATAAGCCCCGCCCCCAGAGGTAAACACCATCCAACAAAGTCTCGCCCACTCGTTCGGGCCATACCCACTCCCCGTAAGCCCCGCCTCCAGGGGCAAACACCACCCAATGAGGGCCCGCCCCCTCACCGCAGCCCCGCCCCTCGGGTGCCACACACGGACGCTTCCGTCCCGTGATGACGTCAGCAGCGCTGCCCCCAAACGGCCCAAGAGCGCCCCCTGCTGGGAGATCTGGGAACAGCATGGGGATCCAGAGAGACCTCATAGAGACCCACATCCACACCATAGCGCCCCGTACTGACCCATAGCGCCCCATATCAACCCCATATCGCCCC
>NW_011169751.1:0-452 GCF_000146605.3 Meleagris gallopavo
GGAGGAGGAAGGTAGCTACTGGGCATGCTGCTGCCTCCACCACACATGCACCTGCCTGCAGGGTCGCCAGCCCAGAAGGAGTCTGTGGCTGCCAGTCGGAACAAACACCTCTCTGGAGGAAGGCAAAGCACTGGCAGTCATGCCAAGGAGGAGGGAAGGGTAGCTACCGGGCATGGATCCACCCAGCCAGCAGAGCAAAAGCCGACCGTTCAGCACAAGGCAAGAGGCAAGGATGCCCACGAGGCGGGGACCCACCTGGGAAACCGAGAAGGGGCTGTAAACGCAGCAAGCACTGCACGAAAACCGAGAGCTACCTGCACTTCCAGAAGCCTGGAAAGGAAAAAACACAACAGTCAAGGCACAGAGACAGCATCAGGTAAGTGAAGGCAAGGTCAGAGGAATGGCATGGGCAAGGAGACAAGGGAGGCAAAGCAAGGCAAGGCAAAGAATGG
>NW_011169752.1:0-702 GCF_000146605.3 Meleagris gallopavo
CTGAGTTATGTCTCCAAGCAAATCCATACAAGGCGTTTGCTTTCTAAGAGAGAGATCTAAAATTTTAAAGGCTTGAGAAGTATTGTTGCACCATACTGTTGTAGATTCTGAGCACATTTTGGAAATAAAGAACATAAAAAATGCACACCGTGGTTACATTCATTCCTACCTTGGTCCTTGAAAAGGCAGTCACTCAAGAACTATAAACCTTAAAACTTTAACTGTTCGTGCTACAACAGCTCCCCTAAGCAGACACAAAAAAGACTGGGTTAGAAAATACTTAATTCATAGCCACTGCCCGATTACAGGGTTGTGAGCACTACATTAAAGATGGATGAATTCAGATTTATCATCACAAAACTGAGTCAGAGCTCTCTCCTAACTGAACGCATTTAGAGGTCCACTGATGCCACATGTGGCACCCAGACAGAACCAACCACTAATCCAGGAATTTTAAGGGCAATAGAAAGTGCATAACAGACTGCCAGAGTCCAGTGATTAGCAGTGAATGGCTTTTACACCACTTCCCTAGAGCTATCAGCACGGTCTCACCTGCTCTTTTTCCACAGCAGCTGCAGCTGCTTTCACAGGCTCCCCTGCAGGGACAGAGAATGAAGAGAAGACTAGGGGAACCCCACAGAGCAGCTGCAGATGCTGATGGCATAAGCAAGCAGACAGACATGACTTGAGAGAATTACCAGC
>NW_011169753.1:0-539 GCF_000146605.3 Meleagris gallopavo
GACGGCCCAGACAATACGGCAGGGAACGCCAAACTGAATGCCGACATGAATGTGGCAACACAAAGCCAAGGGGTCATTAGGCCAACAGAATGGGGCAAGGACACAAAATCGGGAGGACGAAGAGAATGTAATAGTGAAAACAGTGCAAGACCAGAGACAAGCAAGACACAGAACAAAGAGGATAGGCAGCCTTCTGGGCACCATGAAGCGCAATTCAGAGCTCTGGGGGAACCCTATTGTGCCGGGCTCTGGAATGGGTAAACGCTGGCGGGTGTGCATCGCCCTTACCTGCTGGGCAGACAATGACCAGTCAGCAAAGTGAGGTTCCGGGGCATGCCGGGAAATGCACATTCCACTTCCTTGCTGTTTCCACAGAGCCCAACACATCTCTCCGGGCACTTGTTACGGCACTTGGGAGCACCGCAGCTCTGCTGCCACCTGTTGGACACAATACAGTCATGAAGGCACTGCCCTGCATCCGGGCCTCTTGCACAAACCTGTGCTCCTTGCTCGGAGCACATGGCTGCACTCTGTGCACC
>NW_011169754.1:0-603 GCF_000146605.3 Meleagris gallopavo
CAGAGACATATTCAGAGGTAGGCGTAGTGCATTCTGCATGTAGCCAAGGCGAAGTGTAACCGGCTCCTTCCGATGTGCGGAGAGTAACCCGATCACTCGTCGGAGCAAGCAGCCGGCTGAAGTGGCCCGTTCTCGGCAAGCGAGAATACGAGACCGCTGCTGACGGCTGAAAGCGGAGTTCGGGGAGAAACGCGATTTCTCGGCCAGCTACGGCAAAGTCTCAGGAGCGGTACAGCGCGAATGCCGCTTTCTACGCGTGAGAGCGAAGCAGTGCGATTCCGATGCCGACAGGTGCGAATTCAGCCTCCTGCACTACCTGCGAGTGGGGGTTTTCTGCGCAGTCCTGAAAGGATCTCTCCCCACTTTCTGAAACGCTCTCCCTGAGAGCACTACAGCTGTCGCTCCTCGAACTTGCAAATGCCTTATTAGAGCTTGTTTTCCCTTCCACTCTTTTCCTGTCTGAATGCAGATGTGTCGCAGTGGAAAACCTGACTAGCATGAATTGTGGCTCGAAATAAAGGCAGAGACATAGTATTCAGAGGTAGGCGTAGTGCATTCTGCATGTAGCCAAGGCGAAGTGCAAAGCGCTCCTTTCCGATGCGC
>NW_011169755.1:0-352 GCF_000146605.3 Meleagris gallopavo
TAGCACATTAATTACAGCCATCCAGCTTGAGATCCTCCAGAAAGCAGAGCTCACAGCTCTGAAGAAGCAGGAATCACTCACCCCATTCTAAGGGCTCACCCCACACCCCAAAGGAAGCAGTCTCCAGATTCAGATGCTGCTCTTACACCTAGCAGCCCATCAGCGCACTTGCCATCCCCCAAAAAGAGAAGATCACAGCCCTGAAAAGAAAAGAAACCACTTACCCCATTCCAAGGACCAATACTCCCCCACACGCTCAAGTGAAGGAAGCAGCTTCCAGCTCCAAATACCTACCAGCCCTTAAGTACGCTCAGGGTTCCCTGCTAAAAAAGAGAGAGAGCAGCTCCACAAA
>NW_011169756.1:0-509 GCF_000146605.3 Meleagris gallopavo
CACCCCATGTTGGTGCGCTGCTTGTATGCAGGTAGGTTTGCGATGTGATCCGACTCCCCCATGCTGACCATCCACAGCTAGATCAAGTTGCTCAGTGTCTGACCCATGCTCACCTTGAAAGGCAACCTGTGCCACTGCATCAGCACCCTCACTGTACAAGACATTTTCCTTAGATTTCACCTCCATTTTCCCTTGTTCTTTCCTTTAGGTATTGAAAGGCTGTTACCAGGTTCCCTTGGAGCCTTCACTTCTCCAGGAGTCTGAACAGCCCAGCTCTCCTTGCTTACAGGAGAGGGGTTCCATCCTTCGGGTCGTGTTTGTGGCTGTACTCTGGATGCACTCGCACAGCTCCATGTCTCCCTGCACTGAGGACTCCACATCTGGACGCAGCACTGCAGGTGAGGCCTGACCAGCGCAGAGCAGAGGGATGGGGGATCTCCTCCCTTGGCCCGCTGACTGCGCATCTTTGGATGCAGCCCAGGATACGGTTGGCTTTCTGGGCTGGAAGG
>NW_011169757.1:0-409 GCF_000146605.3 Meleagris gallopavo
GTTAGAGCGTGCCAGAAGATACGGGGATGTCCTTGGAGTGCAGTAGGGCATATTTGGAAATATTTGGAAAGAGCTGAAGAGGCCTCGAGCACGCTGAGGAGCTGTGAGAAGGCACTAGGGTGCTGTGAGATGTCTCTTGGTCTCCCTGCAGCACACACAATTGCTCTGGGGCACGTCTGGATGTCTGCAGAGCAAACTGTGGGGCCCTGAGAAACCTCTGTGGCACATTAGGGGGCACTGGAAGCCAGAGGTCAACAGGGGAGCCCTTGGGCAGCCCTTGGTAAGGCTCAGCGGGGCCTGGAGTGTAGGAGCAGCTCGTGCTGGTTGCACCTGCTTGGCTGGGAGCTGCTTGGCTGGGAGGTGATGCCTTGGTTTACTTAATTTAAGTACTAGATGATCATTAAATAAC
>NW_011169758.1:0-543 GCF_000146605.3 Meleagris gallopavo
ACGTCGAGGATTCTGTCGGCACAAACTACCAGTTGCTGCCATTGAGGAATCGGAAGTGCGGTAAATCGCGAGTGTCGCTTTCTGCGCATGAGAGCGAAGTGGTGCATTTCAGATGCGCAGAACTTGCGAATTCAGCCTACTGCATTACATCCGATGAGTGTTTTTTTCTCCACAGGAAAGAATATTGTGTTTTTGTCTTTATTTCTTGCGACTATTACTAACAGTGTTGTTCTACATTGCTACACATTTGCATTATGAGGTAAAGAGTGGAAGGGAAAAAAACCTCTCTAATAAGGCACCTGCAAGTTCGTGGAGGGCCAGATGTTGAGCCCTCAAAGAGAGCGTGACAGAAAGTGGGGAGTGATCCTTTCAGGACTTCGGAGAAAAAAACCCCCCTCTCGCAGGTACTGCAGGAGTCTGAATTCGCACTTGTCGACATCGGAATCGCACTCCTTCGCTCTCACGCGTTGAAAGCGGCATTCGCGCTGAACCGTTCCGGAGACTATGCCGTTGCTGGCCGAGAAATCGCGTTCATCCCCGAAC
>NW_011169759.1:0-435 GCF_000146605.3 Meleagris gallopavo
TTCATGGAATCATCACAGAATCATGGAATGGCCTGGGTTGAAAGGACCCCAAAGATCATCTCGTTTCAAAGCCCTGCTATGTGCAGGGTCGCCAACCAGCAGACCAGGCTGCCCAGAGCCACATCCAGCCTGGCCTTGAATGCCTCCAGGGACGGGGCACCCACAACCTCCTTGGGCAACCTGTTCCAGTGCCTCACCACCCTCTGAGCGAAAAACTTCCTCCTCATACCTAACCTAAACCTCCCCTGTCTCAGTTTAAAAGCATTCCTCCTTGTCCTGTCACTGCCAACCCATGTCATTCCCCCTCCTCTTTACATGCACCCTTCAAGTACTGGAAGGCCACAATGAGGTCTCCCTGGAGCCTTCTCTTCTCCAAGCTAAACAGCCCAGTTCCCCTTTCTTCATAGCAGAGGTGCTCCAGCCCTCTGATCATCT
>NW_011169760.1:0-738 GCF_000146605.3 Meleagris gallopavo
AGTGTTTTATTTTTTTTTTTCTTTTCCTTCCATTGTGGAGCTGCTCTCTCTGTTTTTTAGCAGGGAACCCTGAGCGTACTTAAGGGCTGGTAGGTATTTTGGACCTGGAAGCTGCTTCCTTCACTTGAGCGTGTGGGGAGTATTGGTCCTTGGAATGGGTAAGTGGTTTCTTTTCTTTCAGGGCTGTGATCTTGTCTTTTTGGGGGATGGCAAGTGCACTGAAGGGCTGCTAGGTGTAAGAGCAGCATCTGAATCTGGAGACTGCTTCCTTTGGGGTGTGGGGTGAGCCCTTAGAATGGGGTGAGTGATTCCTGCTTCTTCAGAGCTGTGAGCTCTGCTTTCTGGAGGATCTCAAGCTGGATGGCTGTCATTAATAGGGCTATGTGCTAATTGCATCCATGCGGTGGGTGTTTTTAAGGGCATTGTGTGCATCCTTGTTGTGTTTAAATGATGTTCTGCGTCTCTTCTGATTTCATTTTGCAGCCTGATGGAGTTGAAGGATTGCCTGGGCTCCTCCAGTCAGTAGTGTGAGATGTGTCCAGCAGGTAATGAACATCATGCACCCCATGTTGGTGCGCTGCTTGTATGCAGGTAGGTTTGCGATGTGATCCGACTCCCGCATGCTGACCATCCACAGCTAGATCAAGTTGCTCAGAGTCTGAGCCAGGCTCACCTTGAAAGGGCCAGCACATCCACCATGTCTCTGGCAACCTGTGCCACTGCCTCAGCACCCTCACT
>NW_011169761.1:0-624 GCF_000146605.3 Meleagris gallopavo
CACCATCTCATGATCACTACAACCCAAACTGCCCCCTACCTTTACTTCCTTAACAAGTCCATCCCTGTTGGTGAAAATAAGGTCCAGTAACACCCCTCCCCGCGTCGGTTCCTCCACCACCTGCATCAGAAAGTTGTCTTCAACACACTGCAAGAACCGTCTGGACCGTGCGTGCCTGGCTATGTTGGTCATCCAGCAAATATCTGGATAATTGAAGTCCCCCATAAGCACCAGTGCCTGGGAACGTGACGCTACATCCAGTTGCTTTCGGAAGGCCTCATCAGCCTCCTCATCCTGATCAGGGGGCCTGTAGTACACCCCCACAACAGTGTCACCCTTACCAGCCTGCCCCTTGATTCTCACCCATAAGCTCTCCACTGCTACATCACTCTCCCCCAAGTGAAGTTCAATACATTCTAGCTGCTCTCTCACATAAAGAGCAACTCCACCACCCCGCCTAGCCAGCCGATCCTTCCTAAAAAGCACATAGCCCTCCATGACAACATTCCAGTCATGCAAGCTGTCCCACCACGTCTCCGTGATCGCGATGAGATCATGACCTTGCGACCGCACGCAGAACTCCAGCTCTTCCTGTTTATTCCCCATGCTACGCGCATTAGTATA
>NW_011169762.1:0-445 GCF_000146605.3 Meleagris gallopavo
GGGTTGATCCAAGCTGCACTGGAACAGGGAGGTGCTCCTGAGCATTTACAGTATATTGATGACATCATCGTGTGGGGCAACACAGCAAAGGAAGTTTTTGAGAAAGGAGAGCAAATAATCCAGATCCTTCTGCGTGCTGGTTTCGCTATTAAGCGAAGCAAAGTGAAAGGGCCTGCCCAGGAAATTCAGTTCCTAGGTATAAAGTGGCAAGATGGCCGTCGTCACATCCCAACAGATGTGATCAACAAAATCAGCGCCATGTCTCCACCCACTAATAAGAAAGAGACACAATCGTTCCTGGGTGTAGTGCGTTTTTGGAGAATGCATGTTCCAAACTACAGCCTCATTGTAAGCCCCCCTTTATCAGGGGGCACGGAAGAAGAATGATTTTATGTGGGGTCCTGAGCAGCAGCAGGCTTTTGAGCAGATTAAACAAGAGATAGCC
>NW_011169763.1:0-517 GCF_000146605.3 Meleagris gallopavo
GGAGCCCGCTCACTCGTCGGAGAAAGCAGCCGGCTGAAGTGGCCCGTTCTCGGCAAGCGAGAAACACGAGACCGCTGCTGACGGCTGAAAATGGCATTCGGGGAGAAACACAAATTCTCGGCCAGCTACGGCAAAGTCTCTGGAGCGGTTCAGCGCGAATGCCGCTTTCTACGCGTGAGAGCGAAGGAGTGCGATTCCGATGCCGACAAGTGCGAATTCAGCCTCCTGCACTACCTGCGATTGGGGTTTTTTTCTGCGCAGTCCTGAAAGGATCTCTCCCCACTTTCTGAAACGCTCTCCCTGAAAGCACTGCAGCTGTCGCTCCGCGAACTTGCAAATGCCTGATTAGAGAGGGTTTTCCCTTCCACTCTTTTCCTGTCTGAATGCAGATGTGTAGCAGTGGAAAACCTGACTAGAATGAATTGTGGCTCGAAATAAAGGCAGAGACATAGTATTCAGAGGTAGGCGTAGTGCATTCTGCATGTAGCCAAGGCGAAGTGCAAACCGCTCCTTTCCG
>NW_011169764.1:0-469 GCF_000146605.3 Meleagris gallopavo
AGTCGATGCAAGATTCCGTAATGCAGCAGCATCCTGTCAGAATTCTTGCCTTATCCATCTGCAAGACTACCCCTGCTCCGCTTGATGTTCAAGTGAAGCGTGAGCAGAATGTGGATGAGCTCCTCCTGGGACAATCTGAGATGACTGACAGTGCAACTGCATGGTTTTACTGTATATTAAAAATGTTTAGAAAAAACTAACAAACAACACTGTTCTTTTTCTTGGGTACGTTGAGGTGATACTTTTGCTAGCTGAGATTTTGCAGTGAGTCTTGAAGCAGATTTGAACTGGTAGAAGTTGGCCGTGTTTGCTTCCCTTTTTCTTCTTTCCTTGCTGATCAGAGTTAAGGGGCCGTGCATCCATTCCCCGCCTCTAGCTGCCCCCCTTCACCTGTGAAGAGGACCAAGACCTTCTGGCTCAGAAGGGTGTCCATGTGCAAGGCTTAAACTTTGTGCTTCTTCCTTCTCTG
>NW_011169765.1:0-505 GCF_000146605.3 Meleagris gallopavo
GTTGCCACAAAACAGGAGGGCAAGGGAATGCCCAGGCAAAGGCAAGGGCCAAGAGAACATGGAAGGAAATGCCAAGGATGACGGCCCAGACAATACGGCAGGGAACGCCAAAACTGAATGCCGACATGAATGTGGCAACACAAAGCCAAGGGGTCATTAGGCCAAGAGAATGGGGCAAGGAACACACAAATAGGAGGACAAGAGAATGTAATAGTGAAAACAGTGCAAGACCAGAGACAAGCAAGACACAGAACTAAGAGGATACGCAGCCTTCTGGGCACCATGAAGCGCAATTCAGAGCTCTGGGGGAACCCTATTGTGCCGGGCTCTGGAATTGGTAAACGCTGGCGGGTGTGCATCGCCCTTACCTGCTGGGCAGACAATGACCAGTCAGCAAAGTGAGGTTCCGGGGCATTCCGGGAAATGCACATTCCACTTCCTTGCTGTTTCCACAGAGACCAACACATCTCTCCGTGCAGTTGTTACGGCACTTGGGAGCACCGCA
>NW_011169766.1:0-544 GCF_000146605.3 Meleagris gallopavo
TGAAAGCAAAGCCAAGAAACATACTCTGAACAGGAAAGGAATGCACCAAGGAACAAGATCACGCAAAGAAAGGAGCTGGAAAGACAAAGAATACACAAATAGGAAACAAAGACAATGCAAAGCAAACAAAAAGCCTCACTACAGAAAAAATAAAATAAAAAAGACAAACAAACAAGGAATGAAAACGAAGCAAAGCAAAGCGAGGATGAGAAATACAAGAGGAAAGCCAATGAATTCAATACACTAGCATGGCAAAGCAAAGAATCCTAGCAAAGTAAAGAGAGAACAAAGCTCACCAGTGCTTAACAATGGAAAGAAAGAACCAAAATTTAACAGCAATGCAAGGCCAGCATACTAACAAAAAACAAAGAGCAAACCAAAGCCAGGAAAAATCAGCAAAAGAAAAGAAAGAAGTAAGTAAAAAAAGGACAAGGAGAGCAAAGCAAAAATCAACTTGAAAATCCTCACCAACCGTGGGGAATACGCTCAGGAAAGGAAAAGCAGTTCCAAGAATAGAAACAAAAGGGAAAATAAAACAAACCCC
>NW_011169767.1:0-529 GCF_000146605.3 Meleagris gallopavo
GCTTGCAAGTCATTCTCTATGCAGTAGTAATACATTTAGAGCAATTTCCCTCAGTTCAAAGTACTGCTACTAAATTTTCTTAGCAATAGAAGAAAATCAGTTCTGGTATGTTAACTTTCATCTTAAAATTACAAAATAGAAAAAACCTAAAATAGCTTTTCACTTATTATTCTATACAGCTATTTCTAAGGGGATAACAGCACAATGAAATTCAGAATTGTGAACAGTTTCAAAAAATGTCTGTTACCATTTCACAGTTATTTCCTTGCAAAAGGCTATACAGCAGGTGTGAGCTGCAAGACAGCCATTTAGCCCCGAAAGTTGCCTTCAACACTTTTTTTCCCTCAAGATGCCTATAATAGGTAGTGTACTGTAATATTCATTTTGGTGCAGATTGCTATGCAAGCAGTTTATCAAGCTAAAATTTCCATTCATACTCTTCTGCACTTCATTTTAAGTGAGATTTCTAATACTACTGGAAAGAATGACATTCTACTTGACTGGAACTACATGAGAGTAGAAGTATTGG
>NW_011169768.1:0-706 GCF_000146605.3 Meleagris gallopavo
TGCATCCGGCCTCTTGCACAACCTGTGCTCCTTGCTCGGAGCACATGGCTGCACTCTGTGCACCATGTTGCTTACCACCAGAGAAGGCTCAGCTACCCAACACCATTTGGCTTCCATCTTGTCTGAGAACTGCTCATTATGCACAGCCCTCATCTTTGCTTTGGTGAGGTGGGACTGCCATTGCTTCCTCAGTCCCACACACCCCTTCCCATCCCACACTGCCCATGGGAGATCAGGTTCTGGACCACCTGAGGACCCAAACATCCACGAGTCTTTGGGTCATGACGAGATGAGTCCCAGAGTTCCGAGGGAATTCACCGCTGCAGTCACCGAGCCACTCTCCATGGTATTTCAGAAGTCGAGGCAGTCAGGTCAAGTCCCTGGTGAGGAGAAAAAAGGTGAACAGCACACCTCTTAGGAAGGATAGAAAGTGTGACGCAGGGAACTACCAGCATGGCAGTCTCACCTCTGTGCTGGTCACGGATCATGGAGCAGATCATCCTGGAAGTGACTCTCAAGCACACATTCCAGTGCGTCACCACCCTGGGCGTGAAAAGCTGCCTCCTAATAACCAACCTAAACCTCCCCTGTCTCACTTCAAAACCATTTCCCCTTGTCCTATCGCTATCCACCCTCCTAAACAGCCGTTGCCCCCTCCTCGCTTATGCGCTCCCTTCGAGTCTTGGAAGGCTGTCATGAGCTATCT
>NW_011169769.1:0-498 GCF_000146605.3 Meleagris gallopavo
TGTGTATGCAAAGTTGGAATGGTATACTACTGGTATAGTTTATACTACTGGTATAGTTTAAGACTTATGAAAGTTAAGTAGATAATTTAACACAGAATAAGCCTGAACTATTTTAATAGAGTGAAGAACTTTGAAAAAGAAAAGAAAAGAAGATTTCCACCTTTCATGATGTAGCACAAAGATGTTTGCCTAGTTTAGGTTTATAATGAAAGTCTATGCTTTTTCATGATTAGTATTAAATATCACTCTTAATCACAGAAAAACATTTTCTTTCGTTTTGACAGCTTTTCAAGACCTTATGATGCAAACCAATATTTGGGAAGTTCAACCAGCTATTTCTTCTGGGACTTTTTCAAAGAGAAGTAGAAAGGCACAAATCTCACCTACCAATACTGAATAGTTTTGACAGAATATAGGTCTAGAATAGATGAAATATATCGCAGAAGCAGAAAGTAAAATTATAAAAGAATGCTTTCAATGTAAGTGAGAGGAATATTT
>NW_011169770.1:0-472 GCF_000146605.3 Meleagris gallopavo
CCCGAGTGTCCCCTGGCCGCGTCCCGAGCCCACTGCTTCCTTCGTGTGCCCTTCTGAGCACATCAGCAGGGGACGGGGATACTCACATGCGACACAGCGCAGAGCCACGCGGGCTCCGTGCTGCATTTCCCTCTGTGGGAGCAAGGAAACAAGATGTGGTGGTTTGATACTGTGGGGCTATGATGGGTTACTGGAGTCTGAGGTGTCTGTGAATCAGTTGTCTGAGGATTCTACGAGGATGCTGAGGATACCAGCTCCTGTAGGTTGGATTACTTCACGTTCTGTCGCTGTTTCCCGATTCTAGATGCTGTGTCTCTGTGAGGATTCTGGGCTTCAGCTGTGTGGTGATCCCGATTCCTCACTAAGAGCAGAGATTCCCCGATTTGTAGCTGTGCAATATGATGTCTGTCCATATCCACCCCGTGCCCAGTGTGTGGAATAGTTCTGAGTGGCTGACACGACCCAAGCAAAA
>NW_011169771.1:0-604 GCF_000146605.3 Meleagris gallopavo
GGCCAAGAGAACATGGAAGGAAATGCCAAGGATGACGGCCCAGACAATACGGCAGGGAACGCCAAAACTGAATGCCGACATGAATGTGGCAACACAAAGCCAAGGGGTCATTAGGCCAAGAGAATGGGGCAAGGAACACAAAAATCGGAGGACAAGAGAATGTAATAGTGAAAACAGTGCAAGACCAGAGACAAGAAAGACACAAAACAAAGAGGATAGGCAGCCTTCTGGGCACCATTCAGAGCTCTGGGGGAACCCTATTGTGCCGGGCTCTGGAATGGGTAAACGCTGGCGGGTGTGCATCGCCCTTACCTGCTGGGCAGACAATGACCAGTCAGCAAAGTGAGGTTCCGGGGCATGCCGGGAAATGCACATTCCACTTCCTTGCTGTTTCCACAGAGACCAACACATCTCTCCGGGCACTTGTTACGGCACTTGGGAGCACCGCAGCTCTGCTGCCACCTGTTGGACACAATACAGTCATGAAGGCACTGCCCTGCATCCGGGCCTCTTGCACAAACCTGTGCTCCTTGCTCGGAGCACATGGCTGCACTCTGTGCACCATGTTGCTTACCACCAGAGAAGGCTCAGCTACCCAACACCA
>NW_011169772.1:0-395 GCF_000146605.3 Meleagris gallopavo
AGCAAAGCGAGGATGAGAAATACAAGAGGAAAGCCAATGAATTCAATACACTAGCATGGCAAAGCAAAGAATCCTAGCAAAGTAAAGAGAGAACAAAGCTCACCAGTGCTTAACAATGGAAAGAAAGAACCAAAATTTAACAGCAGTGCAAGGCCACAATACCAACAATAACCAAAGAGCAAACCAAAGCCAGGAAAAACCAGGAAAAGAAAAGAAAGAGTATGTAGAAAAAAGCCAAGCAGAGCAAAGCAAAATCACTTGAAATCCTCACAAACAGAGGGGAATACGCTCAGGAAAGGAAAAAGCAGTTCCAAGAATAGAAACAAAAAGGGAAAATAAAAACAAACCCTAGGAAAAAAAACCCAAATAGACAATTGCAATGCAGAAGGAGCAGG
>NW_011169773.1:0-694 GCF_000146605.3 Meleagris gallopavo
GTTTTAACCACGTTTGGGTGACAGGAATAGTTTGTCCCCAAAACCACCAATCATCACTCTGTTTCCATGAAATTTGTTGGGATCTCCATAAATGATTGATGTTTCTGCTCCAGTGTCCACTAATGCCATAACTCGCTGAATATTTTGGGGGGACCAATAAATCGGTAATTCTACATAGAGCCTCCGGTGCCGCCTGGAGGCCCTAGCGGGACTAACATCCCCCGTCACGCCATGAACTGTGCTAGGGCCAATTCTTTTGCTTCCGATGGCTCAGGCGTCGTGGCCCGAGACACTTGAGGCGGCTTTTTTTTCCTATTAGGAACAATGAAGTCTTCTAGGTTCCATGCTCTTGTTGGTATCCTCTCTATAATTCTTACCCTTGGTTTCTTAGGGGTAGTTTTTGAAATGTTTGATTGTCCTTTAGCTGTCTCCAAAGCTGGAGAAGGACATGGTTGGGCTGGCGGTCAATCTTAGCAAATTGGACCGCAGCTCGAATTGGTCATTAAACATTTGTTTTCGGGAAACCCTTATGGGTCCCGATCGAGGGGCTCGAATAGCCGGCGGCTTGGTTTTAGTCACCGGCAGGACCTCAGCTTCTTCTAACATGCAAATGTTGCGCCTGGTCCGTAGGCGTTCTGTCTCCCCCAGATCAAGCAACTATCCGAGCAGCCTGCTGAACTACGGTTTCCGAGGT
>NW_011169774.1:0-634 GCF_000146605.3 Meleagris gallopavo
AAAATGGTCTTTTCCGCAGTAAAATGCCAAAAGTCCTGGGAGTAAGTGTCATCATGAGGGAATGTAATGGAGTGTAATTTGGGAGGGAATTTCTCGGAGTCGTGGTCTTTGTGGGTGCATATGTCCCATTTTAGGGAAGGAAAGGAGTATTTCTTAGCAGAACTGCCATAGCATTTAGGGAAAATGTCCTATCCTTGGGAGACAAGTGGTATTAGTGGGAGAAGATGTCCTATTCTTGGTTGCAAGTGTCCTATTTGGTCTTGTCATCTAGTCTTTTTGGGAGAAAACGTGAGTTGGTTGAAGAAACAGGTATGCCTGGGAGAAATACCATCTTTTGGAAGCACAGGCCCAATTTCCAAGTGAAATGTGGTATTTCTGGGAGAAATGACAAGTACGTGGGAGAAAGTGGACAATTGTGGGAAGACTGACTTCTCTTGGAGGGCAAGTGTGGTATTTGGTGTGAAAGGGGTCCTTTGGGGAGAAACGGGGTGTAGATGGGAGAAATGTCCTGTTGAGGAGTGCCTAGCAGTATTTTGAGAGAAAGGGAAGGTACTTGTCAGAAAAGTGCTCTTTCTGGGGAGAGAGTAGCATAGTTGGTTGGAAAATGCCACCCATTTGTGAGAAAGCTGCTTTG
>NW_011169775.1:0-512 GCF_000146605.3 Meleagris gallopavo
CCAGAAGTGACGGCCAACACAGGCATCCTGGATGACACTGAAGACATGGATGAGCTGCTCGCGTGGATCAACAACGGTGAGTTTGGGAGCAGCACAGCTGCCGGGGGCTGTCTGCGCCGAGTGGCTCTGGGAAAGCTGGCGTTGCCCCACTGGGGATTGCTTCTGTTTTCCAGAAGAGAGACCCAGCACCAGCAGTCTTGCTGACGATCTGCAAATTGACCATTTCCTCACCTGGATTGACGGTGAGTTGGTGGTCTGCACACATGACGGGTGGGTGTCCGCACCAAGCTGGGGGGATGGAAGGCTGCCATCATCATTCTGGGGGACGTTCTGCTATTCCAGAAGCGGCGAGTGCTCTGGACAGCTGCAAAAGGGAAGAGCTGATGCAGTGCACCACTGCCACCGAGCCACCGAGCACAGATGTCTCCAGCAGCCCCGACACCGCTTCTTCCATCACAGAGCTGCCTGACTCCCCCAGGGCCAGCTGGGAGCTCAGCAACGAGACAGATGCT
>NW_011169775.1:8146-9470 GCF_000146605.3 Meleagris gallopavo
TACATCCTTACACCAAACAACACAGGATTACGGAGAAGAGCCATAGAGGTGTCGTCTGCAGAGGTGGAGAAGCAAAATTCAGGCAGGACTGAGAAAAAAAAAGAAAAGCTGTTTGCAGCAAGGCGTACTACTGAGTAACTTTGAGCGTTTGGAATTCCAGAATTGTTGAATAGCAACTGAAGAGGACGTGTTTCAAATTACTCATGGGAAATCTTTCTGGGTGCTTTTTACTAACTACTCTCATCCTATTACCACGGTAGCTGTTACTGAAACAACTTCTGTTCAAGAAGTCATCTTTTAGTTCCTTTGCTCCTGAGACAACCACAATACTGCTCTCAGTTTTGAAATTTAACAGACAGATATATAATATAATGCATAATAATCCACCTGAACGACGGATAGTAGCACATTTGGTTGACTTTGTGAGTTGGGATTCTTACAGGAACAACAGTTTCCATCACTTAGTTTTGCTTGGATTCTGAAAGGCAACACGTTGGGAGGCAGCGGTTCGTTTCTCACCGAACAGATGTTACAGTCCCACTGACCTTCCTTTGTAGCAAAGCCAGATCCAAATTTCTCTCATGCAGTATTACGGCTGGCTTTGAAACCTGCAGCACATTCAGTGATTGGGGGCCACGTGTTTCCCACATAGCTGGATTTGGGCTTTGGCACAAAACACAGTTCTTGGCAGTTGCTCTCTTTGGAACAGCACCAACCTACCTGTTAAGGGAGCTTCCTGAAGATTCTGTGCTCTCTGAGAACCATCTGAACCGTCTGTTCCACAGCTTTTAGCAGGCCTCCCATGAGATGATACGCTCTCAGTGGAGTTACAACATTTCATTTCTTCAATTTCATTCTGTTAAAGACAGTGTTTCCATTAAGAGAACGTAAAGGTATTCCACAGGTATTTGAAGAAAACCTAAGGAAAGATCCCTACGCTCTTGCTGTTTAAAAGCATGTTTTGATCTGAAAAAAAAATCACGAGCTAACTGCTGGAATAATTCAAGATTTGCCCGTAATGTACAAAACTCTGAGAGTGTTCTCCAAAGCCAGAAAAAGCCCAGAACCAAGAGCACGACAGCCAAGCTGATGAAAGCAGGACTCTGTTCACACAGTCCTTAGAAAGGTTCCCTCTGCATCTCTGAGTCCCCAGTCAAAGTTTATAGGCAACAGGTTTTACTCTTGTACTCAATTAAGAGATGCTCAGAGCAGATGTTTTCACTGAGTTATGCTTTAGTCCAGTCAGAATGTCTGTCCAGTGCTCGGATCACCAAGTACCTACTGTAACTAAAAGAACTGATCTTCACTGAGCATAGTGACAAAG
>NW_011169776.1:0-513 GCF_000146605.3 Meleagris gallopavo
CATGTTCTCCTCTTCCTTGACTAATTCTGCTCAGGAACCGCCTGATGTCGTTTTCTCCTTACACCCAAGGTAATTTAAGGAAGAAAGCCTTCCAAACAAGGACTAATCACTCTGAAATGTGACATTTTCCAGCAGGATACTTATTCCAACACCAAACACAAACACTGAGTTTGATTCAGTGCTGGAGAAACACAGCGCAATGTGATTCTCTAGGCCGAAATTACTGAATTAAAAATAAATAAAATAAGAAATATGGAAAACCACAATTATCAGGTGTGAGGCACTGCAAGTTGTGGTAGAGCCAACTCAGCATGAAAATTGCTCTTGGATACAACAAAAAACAAACAATATGTCACACATCTGCTTAAATCAGTTCTAAGTTGGGAAAAATAAGAAGCTCCCACAGTGCTGAGACTTCTGTTTGTTTGTGTCCTTCAAGCAGTCTGAGCTCTGGGGACGCATGCTGAAAACTTGAGGTCAATACTAAATATTGTCTGGGTCAACTGTGCAAGC
>NW_011169777.1:0-680 GCF_000146605.3 Meleagris gallopavo
TAGTACTGTGACAGATTTTGGAGACTGGAAGTACTGTTGGATTCTCTGTTCATCTTGGTGCTTCTCATTTCTCAGTGACCCCAGAGAAGGCTGCTAAGGCTACGGGAGACATCCGTGTGAAAACACTGGAGGAAATCCGCCAGGAGAAAGCGAATCGACGAGGCGGAACTCCAGCTCAGCTCCAAGCTGAAGGGCAGTGTGAAACCAAAGAGACTCGACCTTCCCAGGCAGTTTGCATCTCAGCTTTCTCCCAAGCCCTGCCTCTGAGAAAACGTAGGCAATCAGAAGACGGGAAGCAAAAATGCAGACGAGTTGCCTCCCAAGAGAAGGGTTCAGGGTGAAAACAGCATGCAAAGCAGTCTCATTCCATCTGTTGCTGGCCAAGTCCAGTTGGAAGAGCCAGTGCACAAAGCCGAGCCTTTGCAGGAAATCCATATTAAAAACCCTGGACGAAATCAGGAGGGAGAAGGCTCTGCGGGTGCCGCAGAGGGAAGAAAGTGTGTCGGCTCCTGCAGCCCCACCTGCACCTGCCCCAGCACGGAGGAGACTGATCCGCATCCCAAAGCTAACAGGTAATAAGTTGCTTTAGTACTTCCCTGGGGAAATGCTGGCCCTATTAGCCAGTTGAGTTTGCATTGGCTTTGCTTCTTGTGCAGAGATGAAAAAGTTGAAGGCTACAA
>NW_011169778.1:0-446 GCF_000146605.3 Meleagris gallopavo
GGGTGCATGATGTTCATTACCTGCTGGACACATCTCACACCACTGACTGGAGGAGCCCAGGCAATCCTTCAACTCCATCAGGCTGCAAAATGAAATCAGAAGAGACGCAGAACATAATTTAAAACACAACAAGGATGCACACAATGCCCTTAAGAAACACCCACCGCATGGATGCAATTAGCACATGAATTACAGCCATCCAGCTTGAGATCCTCCAGAAAAGCAGAGCTCACAGCTCTGAAATCAAGCAGGAATCACTCACCCCATTCTAAGGGCTCACCCCACACCCCAAAGGAAGCAGTCTCCAGATTCAGATGCTGCTCTTACACCTAGCAGCCCTTCAGTGCACTTGCCATCCCCCAAAAAGCCAAGATCACAGCCCTGAAAGAAAAAAGAACCACTTACCCATTCCAAGGACCAATACTCCCCACACTCTCAAGTGAAGG
>NW_011169779.1:0-429 GCF_000146605.3 Meleagris gallopavo
TCAACCAGAAATAGGACGTTTTCTCCCATCAATACCGTTTTTCAACCAGAAATATGACGTTTTCTCCGAGAAATAGTAGCTTTCTCCCAAAATACGATATTCTGCCCCAGTAATTCCAGTTTATCACCGAAGACTCTACGTTTTCACCAGAAATACCTTTTCCATCCCCAAACATGACATTTTCTCCAGAAATACCAGATTTCTTCCCTTAAAAATGACACCTTTTCCAAGAAATAGTAGATTTTTCCCCAAAAATATGGTATTTTCTCCAAGAAATGCCAGTTTTATCGCAAATATACGACATTTTATACCGCAAATAGCCGCTTTCTCCCAAAAATATGCAGTTTTCTGCCAGGAACTGCAGTTTCCTCCCACAAATACCATTTTTCAACCAGAAATAGGACGTTTTCTCCCATCAATACCGTTTTT
>NW_011169780.1:0-590 GCF_000146605.3 Meleagris gallopavo
TACGCGGCTAAGATCTCCTTCTCAGTTGGAGTGTAGCACTCTTCAGACCCTCTGTACGCCCGACTCCAGAATCCCAGGGGTCGGCCTCGGGTCTCTCCTGAGGCTCTTTGCCACAAACTCCAAGTGGGACCTTTCTCTCCAGCAGCAGTGTAGAGGATGTTCTTCGCATCCTGTTCCATCCGTACTGGCCCCAGGGCCACGGCACGGGCTATCTCTTGTTTAATCTGCTCAAAAGCCTGCTGCTGCTCAGGACCCCACATAAAATCATTCTTCTTCCGTGTCACCTGATAAAGGGGGCTTACAATGAGGCTGTAGTTTGGAACATGCATTCTCCAAAAACCCACTACACCCAGGAACGATTGTGTCTCTTTCTTATTAGTGGGTGGAGACATGGCACTGATTTTGTTGATCACATCTGTTGGGATGTGACGACGGCCATCTTGCCACTTTATACCTAGGAACTGAATTTCCTGGGCAGGCCCTTTCACTTTGCTTCGCTTAATAGCGAAACCAGCACGCAGAAGGATCTGGATTATTTGCTCTCCTTTCTCAAAAACTTCCTTTGCTGTGTTGCCCCACACGATGATGTC
>NW_011169781.1:0-487 GCF_000146605.3 Meleagris gallopavo
GGCTACCGCATCTGGTGGTGCAGACGCCAATCCTAGAAAGAAGAAAGCTTCACATACAGCACTGAACAACGTCATGTGGAAAAGAATTCTGGTGAATTGAGAAACCCCAATTCATGGACAGCACTCAGCACAAGCCTGTTTGGTAGCCTACCTCTTCTTTGGGCATCACACGTGGTCAGAAGGCTACATTTGGATCCAGGAAACTCCAACAAAGCGCCAACGGGCAACATGGAAAAAAGAAGAAAACAGATCAAAAGGGTAGAAAACGCTGCTGAATCCAAACAGAAAAGAAGACAACGTTGTCACATGGCACTGACATTCCATCAGCACAGGGGAGCCCTGAAGATAGGAAAGGAAAAGCACCCAGTGAAAGCAACGTGAGCACAAGGGACATCCGACACCAAGCCCAGAGCAACTCAGCAAGCATGTTCAACAGGACACGTCAGGGATCAACGTACCTCGGCACAGAGACTAAGCGTTGGATATT
>NW_011169782.1:0-564 GCF_000146605.3 Meleagris gallopavo
TTTTTTTTCCTTCCATTGTGGAGCTGCTCTCTCTTGTTTTTAGCAGGGAACCCTGAGCGTACTTAAGGGCTGGTAGGTATTTGGACCTGGAAGCTGCTTCCTTCACTTGAGCGTGTGGGGAGTATTGGTCCTTGGAATGGGTAAGTGGTTTCTTTTCTTTCAGGGCTGTGATCTTGTCTTTTGGGGTAGTGGCAAGTGCACTGAAGGGCTGCTAGGTGTAAGAGCAGCATGTGAATCTGGAGACTGCTTCCTTTGGGGTGTGGGGTGAGCCCTTAGAATGGGGTGAGTGATTCCTGCTTGATTTCAGAGCTGTGAGCTCTGCTTTTCTGGAGGATCTCAAGCTGGATGGCTGTAATGAATAGGGGCTATGTGCTAATTGCATCCATGCGGTGGGTGTTTTTTAAGGGCATTGTGTGCATCCTTGTTGTGTTTTAAATTATGTTCTGCGTCTCTTCTGATTTCATTTTGCAGCCTGATGGAGTTGAAGGATTGCCTGGGCTCCTCCAATCAGTGGTGTGAGATCTGTACAGCAGGGTAATGAACATCACGCACCCCATGTTGGTG
>NW_011169783.1:0-517 GCF_000146605.3 Meleagris gallopavo
CGGCTGGGAGGGTAGGATCAAACAGACCCAATGCCTGGGCTTGTTTAACTGCCAGTTTCGCCTGTTGAAAAGCGTCCTGTTCTGTTTCCCCCAGTCCCAAAGCTGCCCCTTTTTTGTGAGTCTAGACAGTGGTCTTAGCAGCTGCGCTAGGTGAGGTATAAAAGAACGCCGATAACCCAATACACCTAGAAACTTTTGCAGCTGCTTCGATGTTGTAGGGACTGGGAACGCCTGAACCTTATCGATGACAGCACTGGGCAGTACTTTGGTCTTTCCTGACCAAACCACCCCCAGGAATCTTACGGACAGGCCCGGACCTTGCACCTTTTGGGGATTTATAGCCCATCCCCTCCGTTGTAAACAGCGGTTAATGAATCCGCCGCCTGTCCTACTGCCTCCAGTGAGTCGGATGGCAGCAGGAGATCATCAATATAGTGATACAAGTTAACATGATCCGGTTTTTCAGTCGGCCAGGTCGCGCGCCACTACGATGATGACAATATGTTGGTGAATGAAT
>NW_011169784.1:0-650 GCF_000146605.3 Meleagris gallopavo
CTGGGCGTCCTGGTGGACGACAGGTTGGCCATGAGCCAGCAGTGTGCCCTCGTGGCCAAAAAGGCCAATGGCATTCTGGGGTGCATTAAGAAGAGCGTGTCCAGCAGGTCGAGGGAGGTGATCCTCCCCCTCTACTCTGCCCTGGTAAGGCCTCATCTGGAGTACTGTGTCCAGTTCTGGGCTCCCCAGTACAAAAAAGACAGGGATCTCTTGGAAAGAGTCCAGCGGAGGGCCACAAAGATGGTGAAGGGCCTGGAGCATCTCCCCTATGAAGAAAGACTGAGTGAACTGGGTCTGTTTAGCCTTGAGAAAAGAAGACTGAGAGGGGACCTGATCCAGGTTTATAAATATCTGAGGTGTGGCGGCCATAGCGGTGAGGCCAGTCTCTTTTCAGTGGTACGTGGAGACAGGACGAGGGAAAACGGACATAAGCTGCAGCACAGGAAGTTTCGCACGAATGTGCGTAAGAACTTCTTCACGGTGAGGTGACGGAGCACTGGAACAGGCTGCCCAGGGAAGCTGTGGAGTCTCCTTCTCTGGAGATATTCAAGTCTCGCCTGGACGCCTACCTGTGCGACCTGGTGTAGGGAACCTGCTTTGGCAGGGGGGTTGGTCTCGATGATCTCTAGAGGTCCCTTCCAACCCCTACA
>NW_011169785.1:0-419 GCF_000146605.3 Meleagris gallopavo
CAGAAATGGCATATTTTTGGGAGAAAGCGACTATTTGCGGTATAAATGTCGTATATTTGCGATAAAACTGGCATTTCTTGGAGAAATATCATATTTTTGGGGAAAATCTACTATTTCTTGGAAAAGGTGTCATATTTAAGGGAGAATCTGGTATTTCTGGAGAAATGTCATGTTTGGGGATAAATAGGTATTTCTGGTGAAACGTAGAGTCTTCGGTGATAAACTGGAATTTCTGGGGCAGAATATCGTATTTTGGGAGAAAGCTACTATTTCTCGGAGAAACGTCATATTTCTGGTTGAGAAACGGTATTGATGGGAGAAACGTCCTATTTCTGGTTGAAAATGGTATTTGTGGGAGGAAACTGCAGTTCCTGGCAGAAAATGGCATATTTTTGGGAGAAAGCGGGTATTTGCGGTAT
>NW_011169786.1:0-537 GCF_000146605.3 Meleagris gallopavo
AAAACCAACGCTGCAGTCAGCTGCAGTTATTCCCCGGAATGAACTGATAGCAGCAGAAAGGTCATGGCCACTTCCGACACTCAAACTGTACCAGCATTTCAGAGCACGCAGCCTTGGCATAAACCCTAAGGATAAACCAAATGGCATCTCTGTTCCAGCAATTTTTTCCTTCAATATACGTGAATAGACTGGAGGTACTAATCCCACCAGTTCAGTTCTACCATTGTGTCTTACGGTAAGAAGAAAAGCAGGATGTTTAAGACTCTGTCAGGCACAGAACCTCCAGCACTGGAGGCAGCAGTTCTGAATTCTCGGTATCTTGTCATCATTTGTGCGCATGCACAAGAAACAGTGCAAACTCACTGTACAAGGGCAACCAAATGTATTCAAGGCATACTTGCACAGGACTCTGAGGTAGAAAGCTGCTCGCTGAGGCGAAGATGAGAAATGAGGCAGGGGAAGCCTGACAGATTGAGAGTGATGAAGTGTCTGAATAAAGAAAGGAACAGAAGGAATAGACATTACTGGATTCTATCA
>NW_011169787.1:0-523 GCF_000146605.3 Meleagris gallopavo
CGTTGGCACATGGCACTGACATTCCATCAGCACTGGGGAGACCTGAAGATTAGGAAAAGAAAAGCACCCAGTGAAAGCAACGTGAGCACGAGGGACATCCGACACCAAGCCCAGAGCACCTCAGCGAGCGTGTTCAACAGGACACGGCAGGGATCAACGTACCTCGGCACAGAGACTAAGCGTTGGATATTGGCATCCACCTCCGGCTGCGGTTCCCTGCTGCTTCCACCAAGAGTCTGGCTGAAGTCCTGGCACCGCTCGCGAGGGCCGCAGTTCCACGCTGCAAGCGTTTGGGCACAGGACAACGAAAGCAGAGACCGCCTTCCGGTAGGGACAGCAGTGTCACTTACCCCTCTCCAGGGATCAGGGCACAGCCAACGCAGCAACTCAGGGGGGCCCAGAAGGACAACAGCATCTGGCGCTGGACTCGGCGCATCTGGAAGGGAGGGGAAGAGGATCCTCATGTCTGGAAATGGGGGAGAGGGGATGGGGAGGAAAGGTGAGGAGAGCAGAAATGGAGAGA
>NW_011169788.1:0-553 GCF_000146605.3 Meleagris gallopavo
GATGTCTAGCAGTGTCATACCTCACTGGGACGAATTGTGGCTCGAAATAAAGGCAGAGACGTAGTATTCAGAGGTAGGCGTAGTGCATTCTGCATGTAGCCAAGGCGAAGTGCAAACCGCTCCTTTCCGAAGTGCGCACAGGAGCCCGCTCACTCGTCGGAGGAAAGCAGCCGGCTGAAGTGGCCCGTTCTCGGCAAGCGAGAAACACGAGACGGCTGCTGACGGCTGAAAGCGGCGTTCGGGGAGAAACGCGATTTCTCGGCCATCTACGGCAAAGTCTCCGGAGCGGTTCAGCGCGAATGCCGCTTTCTGCGTGTTAGAACGAAGGAGTGCGATTCCGATGCCGACAAGTGCGAATTCAGCCTCCTGCACTACCTGCGAGTGGGGGTTTTTTCTCCGCAGTCCTGAAAGGATTTCTCCCCACTATCGGTCACGCTCTCCCTGAGAGCACTACAGCTGTCGCTCCTCGAACTAGAAAATGCCTTATTGGAGAGGGTTTTCCCTTCCACTCTTTCCTCTCTGAATGCAGATGTCTAGCAGTGTCATACATCAC
>NW_011169790.1:0-584 GCF_000146605.3 Meleagris gallopavo
GAAGGGGACACAGAAGGAAGGAAGAGAAGATGTAAAGGATTAATGCAGCAGAACACAAAGCTATGCAAGGAAAACTAATTTGAAAAAGGAGGAATGAAAAGAAACAGAACCAACAAAAAGGAAAAAAGACAAACAAATAAAACAAATGGAAAGGAGCAGGAAAGGAAAATGTAAAAGGGGGAAAAAGTACAAAAACTGGAAGGCAAAGCAAAGAAATACCAAGAAAGAGCAAAGACATAGAATGCAACATGATGGCAAAAACAAAGGGTTCAAAGAAAGTAAAAACAAGGGACTGCCATCCCAAATTTTTCAAAGGACAGAAGAAATAAATAAATAAATGACAATAAAGAAAAAAGCAAAGCAAAGCAGAAAGGAAACCAAAGCAAAGAGAGAAAACCATTAAGGAATGCAGAGCAGCGCAAAGAAAAGGTATGAAAGGAAAATAAAAGAGCAAAGCAAAGCAATGGACAAAGCAAGGGAAATAAAAGGGAAATCAATGAAAAGGAAAGGAAACCAAAGAAAATCATTGAAAAGTAGAGAAATAGAGAAGAAGAAAAAATAATAGCCAAGAAAAGAGCAATAAT
>NW_011169791.1:0-421 GCF_000146605.3 Meleagris gallopavo
GGTGACAGTGACACCCAATATCGCCCACTGAAGGTGACAATACTTGCTAGCCTCCCTGCAAGCACGTATTCAAATCCTTTAGTGCTCTTGGCCACGTTGCTTTTGAACCTGGCCAGACCAAACTCCTGGACTGCCCGTGAGACGCCAAAGAGGCTGGAGGAGACCACGGTGACACCAGCGACCCCACGTCACACCCATGCAGACCCCACATGTCCCCGACTGTCCCCAGCCCCTCTCCCTGTGCCCCTCCTCGTCACCTCTTCAATGACGGTGGCACCGCGCTGCGGTTGTGCCACCATGGCAGGGGGGACGGCGTGGGACAGTCATGGACAGGCAGGGTGACAGCGTCACCCGGCTCCAGGAGCTGCAGGACGCTGATGGGGCTCGTCGAGGTAGACGGGTTGCTACGGCCCCAGGTTCC
>NW_011169792.1:0-493 GCF_000146605.3 Meleagris gallopavo
AGAGCTTTCTCTTCTCCCACACAAACAATCCCAGTTCCCTCAACATTTCTTTCTAAGAGAGGTGCTCCAGCCCTCTGATCATCTTCGTGGCCCTTCTCTGGACCTGCTCCAAAAGCTCCACATCATTCCTGTGCTGGAGCCCCAGGCCTGGACGCAGTGCTGCACATGGGGCCGCACCAGAGCCGAGTCGAGGGGGACAATCACCTCCCTCTCCCTGCTGGTCGCTCCTCTTTGAATGCAGCCCAGGATACAGTTGGCCTTCTGGGCTGCAAGTGCACACTACTGGCTTATGTCCAGCTCTTTGTCCACCAGGATCCCCGAGTCCTCCGCAGGGCTGCTCCCAAGGGCTTCTACGCCCAGTTGGTACAAGCATCTGGGTTTCCCCTTCATCAGGGACATCAACAGTGGGGTTGAGTGCACCCTAGGACACCAAGCTGTGGGGTGCAGTGACACAGCAGAGGGACGGGATGGCCAGTCCACAGAGACCTCAACA
>NW_011169793.1:0-440 GCF_000146605.3 Meleagris gallopavo
ATCCACCATGTCTCTGGCAACCTGTGCCACTGCCTCAGCACCCTCACTGTACAAGACATTTTCCTTAGATTTCACCTCCATTTTCCCTTGTTCTTTCCTTGAGGTATTGAAAGGCTGTTACCAGGTTCCCTTGGAGCCTTCACTTCTCCAGGAGGCTGAACAGCCCAGCTCTCCTTGCTTACAGGAGAGGGGTTCCATCCTTGGGTTCACGTTTGTGGCTGTACTCTGGATGCACTCGCACAGCTCCATGTCTCCCTGCACTGAGGACTCCACATCTGGACGCAGCACTGCAGGTGAGGCCTGACCAGCGCAGAGCAGAGGGATGGGGGATCTCCTCCCTTGGCCCGCTGACTGCGCATCTTTGGATGCAGCCCAGGATACGGTTGGCTTTCTGGGCTGGAAGGGCCCATTGCTGGCTTGTGTCCAGCTCCCACCCACCA
>NW_011169794.1:0-676 GCF_000146605.3 Meleagris gallopavo
ATAATTACCTGGATCTTCCTTCTTGCCCTTTTGAAGACCGGAGTGACATTGGCTATCCTCCAGTCTTCAGGGACCTCCCCTGTTATCCAAGACCTCTCAAAATGATGGAGAGCGGTTCGGCAATGACCTCCGCCAGCTCCCTCAGCACACGTGGATGCACCCCATCAGGTCCCATGGACTTGTGGACCTTAGTACTGCCTAGGCGCTCACGCACGTCCTCTTTCCTGACTAAAGGGAAGTCTCCCATTCCCCAGACCCTCTCACTAACCTCCAGGGTGTGGGATTCCTGCGGGAGAGCCTTTTCACTGAAGACGGAAGTAAAGAAGGCATTCTGTATCTCTGCCTTCTCAGCATCCCCCATTACCAGAACCCCACCCCTCACTTAGTAAGGGGCCCACATTCTCTCTAGTATTCCTTTTGCTGTTAACATACTTGAAGAAGCCTTTTTTATTATCCTTTATCACTTTAGCCAGATTCAATTCCAGACGGGCTTTAGCCTTCCTCGTTGCATCCCTGCAGGCCCTGACTACATTCCTATATTCTTCCCAAGTGGTCAGACTCTTTTTCCACATTTCATGGACCTTCTTCTTTCCTTTGAGCTTGCGCGTGAGCTCCTTGCTCATCCACACAGGTCTCCTGCCACCTTTTCCTGATTTCTTGCTCACAGGGACGCACC
>NW_011169795.1:0-521 GCF_000146605.3 Meleagris gallopavo
ATGGGCGATATGGGTTGATATGGGCGCTATGGGTCAGTACGGGCGATATGGGAGGATGTGTGTCTCTGTGAGGTCTCTCTGGATCCCCATGCTGTTCCCAGATCTCGCAGCAGGGGCGCTCTTGGGCCGTTTGGGGCAGCGCTGCTGACGTCATCACGGGACGGAAGCGTCCGTGTGTGGCACCCGAGGGGCGGGGCTCCGGTGAGGGGCGGGCCCTCATTGGATGGTGTTTGCCCCTGGAGGCCGGGCTTACGGGGAGTGGGTATGGCCCGAACGAGTGGCGAGACTTTGTTGGATGGTGTTCACCTCTGGGGCGGGCTTATGGGAAAGGCGGGCTTAACCGAGGGGTGGGCCTCGTTGGGTGGTGTTTGCCCCTGGGGCGGGCTTAACCGGGGGTGGGCTTCAAACGGGCGGTGTTTGCCCCATTTGGCCACCAGTTGGCCACCAGTTGGCCACCAGTTCAACCCATTGGCCACCAGTTGGCCACCAGTTCAACCCATTGGCCACCAGTCGCTCCCATC
>NW_011169796.1:0-374 GCF_000146605.3 Meleagris gallopavo
CACCACTGACTGGAGGAGCCCAGGCAATCCTTCAACTCCATCAGGCTGCAAAATGAAATCAGAAGAGACGCAGAACATCATTTAAAACACAACAAGGATGCACACAATGCCCTAAAAAACACCCACCGCATGGATGCAATTAGCACATAGCCCTATTAATTACAGCCATCCAGCTTGAGATCCTCCAGAAAAGCAGATCTCACAGCTCTGAAAGAAAGCAGGAATCACTCACCCCATTCTAAGGGCTCACCCAACACCCCCAAAGGAAGCAGACTCCAGATTCAGATGCTGCTCTTACACCTAGCAGCCCTTCAGCGCACTTGGGATCCCCCAAAAAGAGAAGATCACAGCCCTGAAAGAAAAAAAGAAACCAA
>NW_011169797.1:0-724 GCF_000146605.3 Meleagris gallopavo
TTCACTATTACATTCTCTTGTCCTCCTATTTTTGTGTTCCTTGCCCCATTCTGTTGGCCTAATGACCCCTTGGCTTTGTGTTGCCACATTCATGTCGGCATTCAGTTTTGGCGTTCCCTGCCGTATTGTCTGGGCCGTCATCCTTGGCATTTCCTTCCATGTTCTCTTGGCCCTTGCCTTTGCCTGGGCATTCCCTTGCCCTCCTGTTTTTGTGGCAACACCTGGGGCGGGGTGCAGCCCTGCGAGCACAGCTGGGGGCAGTTTGGCTGTGGAGTGGGGCAGAGCCAGGCTCCACCCCTCCCTGATCCCATGTAAGGGCTGGGAAGAGTAGGGGCAGCATCTGAACCTGGGGAGTGCTTCCTTTGGAGTATGCCTTGTTCTTTGGTGATGGAGTGAGTAATTTTTTTCTTTTTTTTTTTCTTCTCCATTGTGGAGCTGGTCTCTCTGTTTTTTAGCAGGGAACCCTGAGCGTACTTAAGGGCTGGTAGGTATTTGGAGCTGGAAGCTGCTTCCTTCACTTGAGCGTGTGGGGGAGTATTGGTCCTTGGAATGGGGTAAGTGGTTTCTTTTTTTCTTTCAGGGCTGTGATCTTCTCTTTTTGGGGGATGGCAAGTGCACTGAAGGGCTGCTAGGTGTAAGAGCAGCATCTGAATCTGGAGACTGCTTCCTTTGGGGTGTGGGGTGAGCCCTTAGAATGGGGTGAGTGATTCCTGCTTGATTTCAG
>NW_011169798.1:0-479 GCF_000146605.3 Meleagris gallopavo
CACAGAGACCTCAACAGGCTGAGCAGTGGGCACAAATCCAAGTGCAGGGTCAGTAGCTGGGATGAGGGAACACCCACCACCAAAACATGCTAGGGGATGAAAGGACTGAGCGTAGTCCTGCTCCATAAGGCCTGGGAGTACTGGTGGGTGGGAGCTGGACACAAGCCAGCAGTGGGCCCTTCCAGCCCAGAAAGCCAACCGTATCCTGGGCTGCATCAAAAGATGCGCAGTCAGCGGGCCAAGGGAGGAGATCCCCATCCCTCTGCTCTGCGCTGGTCAGGCCTCACCCGCAGTGCTGCGTCCAGATGTGGAGTCCTCAGTGCAGGGAGACATGGAGCTGTGCGAGTGCATCCAGAGTACAGCCACAAACACGAACCCAAGGATGGAACCCCTCTCCTGTAAGCAAGGAGAGCTGGGCTGTTCAGCCTCCTGGAGAAGTGAAGGCTCCAAGGGAACCTGGTAACAGCCTTTCAATACCT
>NW_011169799.1:0-522 GCF_000146605.3 Meleagris gallopavo
AAGAATATGTTGGGAAAGGCAGTTTGGGTTATTCCAGCCTCTGAGAAGGACAAACCTCTTCGTGGAACTGTTTTTGCCCAGGGACCTGGGTCCACTTGGTGGGTGATGCAGGAAAACGGGGATGTTCAATGTGTATCACAAGGGAACTTGATGTTGAGGGAGTGCAGTCAGTAATTCCTTGTGCGTGTGTTTATATTTTGTTTGTATATATTAAGCATGATGTAGTGATGTGGAATAAGGGGTGGAATGTCATGGTTTCATGATTTTTCATTATCGGTGTTCCACATCATAACATCATGCAATGCACTGGGGGGTTTGACTGCTGATGCTCAAGTTCCGGGTGCCTGTCCAGAGGAGAAGAAGAGCTACGTTTCCCCAGGGGGCTTTGCGGTCAGCGAGGAGATATAACTCCCGGCAAGGTCACCTGATGCTCTCTTCTTTGCCTGCACTGCTTCGCTTGCGCTTCTCTGCCTGCGCTTCTCGCCTGCGCTTCTCATCTCAGCGTTGTGGTAAGCCGATCCA
>NW_011169800.1:0-572 GCF_000146605.3 Meleagris gallopavo
GCGATCAGCCGCCTCAGCTCTGCCTGGGGCAGCTCCGAAGCAGCAAACCTCGGCAATCAGAAGGGTCTCTTCCGGGTTTGCACCCGTTTAAATCCTTCTTTATCATCCTCAAATCCCTTCTCACCCACTGGTTCCCAAAATCTCTCCCAGGTTTTAGCATTGGCTGCACGGCGGTGAGCAGTTGCGCTGAGCATCGCTTGTTTTGTAAATCTGTAAATATTATTACCTGTCATGGGTTTATGATTTCTGGTTATTGGCATTCCGCATCATAACTTCATGTGGTACACTGAGAGTAAAAGAGCTAGTGATCCAGTTGCATGGATCATGGATAGTTCCACACACCTGGTTCCCCCAAAGGGAAGAAGAACTGCACACTACGTACCCCAGAGGACTTTGTGTTGTTCTGTTGTCTGTTTTCCATTCAGAGGGAAAGTTAAAACTGTTGGCAGTTAATGAGCAGTCCTCTCTTTTCCCTTTCTGCTCCTCCCAGCAACGTGTGTGCTCCCCAGCCATCTTGACTTCAGCATTAGAGTAAGAACTTTGGTTTTGGACTACACTCTGATTGTAATTGA
>NW_011169801.1:0-454 GCF_000146605.3 Meleagris gallopavo
TTCTTTGGGGAGAAGATGTCCTCTTTTGGATGGAAAAGAAGTATTTGTGGGAGAAGCTGTCCAAAGTTTGGGCCCAAGGTAGCATTACTGGGAGGTAATGTCATTGTATTGGAGAAGGGTGGTATTTCTTGGGGAGAATGTGTTCTGTTTGGAAGCCAACGGTGTACTTTGGGGGGAAAAAGCAGACTTTCTGGGAGAAAGTGTCCTAGTTTGGGGAGAAAGTGTCATAGTGCGGAGTGTAGTGTAGCAGATTAGGGGGAATTGGGAGGTATTCCTAAGAGAACTGTCATTTCTGGGTGAAAAGGTCTTATGTGGGGGGGAAAAGGTGAGGAATGTGTGAGAAAGCTGGTGTTTCTGGGAGTAAATGCCATCTTTTGGGGGCTAGCAATGGTCTTTCTGGTGGGATGTGCCACATATTTGTGAGGCAATCGGTGTTTGTGAGGGCCAATGGCAT
>NW_011169802.1:0-459 GCF_000146605.3 Meleagris gallopavo
CGGGTGCTGGAGGTTGGGAGATGAGGGCTGGGAAGCAGATCCACCTCCAGCAATGATTCCTCTCACTGCCCTGCTACTGCGCTGTCAGTGTGCCCTGGGCAAATGCACCTGCTGCTTTGTGCCAGAGTCCCCATCTGCTAGCAGAGGGATAGCACTTGGTAAAACGCTGCCTAATGGGCTGCCACGTTTGACTTGACTGAACAAAGTGGTTGTTTCTAGAACACCTACCTATGCCAGTGGGTGACTGAGGGTAGTTCTGAAGAAGACTCTCACTAGTGTGGAGTGTGAACAGAGAAAATACAAGTGTGTTTCTTTTCAGTTCCAGCTTGTTGTGCCTGCTGGGATGGGCGTCGCGTGCAGCGAGATCAGCCGTGAGCCTGACATGGCACAGATGGAGGTAGAGTATGAAGCTCTGATTGCTCTTTGTTCCCTGACTTGAGCCAGCAGAGTGAGCTGCAG
>NW_011169803.1:0-523 GCF_000146605.3 Meleagris gallopavo
TTCCCAACTGGGAGGCTTAGATGCGAGCTCTGTTTCTTATAGTACAAATAGGCCAGACTGGAGCTGAAGAAACCTTCTTCAGCTCAGCATTGCTGCTACTGTAGCAGCACTGAACATCCCAAAGAAGGATCAAGGTTTACTGCACTCTGGTCTTCTCCTTGGACCTGCTAATCTGCTAATTGCTCTTATACGGAAAGCACTCGGACAGACGTGTATATGCATGGTAATGAAACTGAGCATGTTGCTGCTTGGTAAATGCCCATGGTCTCTGTGGTCATTTTCCTAGTCCTACAGTAGTTAAAAAACAAAAACACAAAAAGAGTCCAGCCTGCTGAAGAGTCCAGTTCCTGAAGCCCATGCTAGCAGCTAGTGGGCTATCCCAGAAGCAAAATACAGCTCTGATTTTTACAGATATAGTTACTATGCCCCTATGAGTTGTCCTGATGTAACTTAAACATTGCAAAAGATGCTTTCTCTTTTGAATCTTACTTCTCCATTACGCTATGTATTTGTGAAGAAAATA
>NW_011169804.1:0-601 GCF_000146605.3 Meleagris gallopavo
TGGCCTAAATGATGCTGGACAGAGTGGCAAAATCACATCCCTTGCTCTGCTAGTGAAAGGCTTGCTGAGGCAGGCCATGAAACAATCTACCTTCACTGCTGCCAGGGTGCATTGCTGCCTTGCTCTGAACAGGATCCCATGGTCCTGCAGAACTGTAATGAAAAAGGAGTAGCTCTTAGACCTGACTAATTTCCAAGTCTCTTAAGTTTTAAAAAACAAGCTTTCAAATCCTTCACTTGAATTAAAGCAGTTTGTGCTGTATTGAGCACTTACAGGTTCCATTAACACCACCGAGAGCTGCATGTCATAACTACCTTTTATAGTCAGGCTGGTTTAATGCCCTGAGTAGAAACCTAACTTTATACACCAGCATTTGAAATTTGGAGGATATGGCAGGTTATTGATTTTTTGTTTGGTTTGTTTGTTCCAGCTTCACCATTACTAGTTTTGATGTTTTGGGGTTTTTTGTGGGTTTTTTTTTAAGGGTATTTCTTTTTCTTTCTTAGTCAGTTTCACAGGCATTGTTAATTTCAGCATAGTGGTTGACTAACTGCAGGACTAATAAAAAAACCATGAAATTAAGGTACATAATAGATTCATT
>NW_011169805.1:0-454 GCF_000146605.3 Meleagris gallopavo
GGACAAGAGAATGTAATAGTGAAACAGTGCAAGACCAGAGACAAGCAAGACACAGAACGAAAGAGGGATAGGCAGCCTTCTAGGCACCATGAAGCGCAATTCAGAGCTCTGGGGGAACCCTATTGTGCCGGGCTCTGGAATGGGTAAACGCTGGCGGGTGTGCATCGCCCTTACCTGCTGGGCAGACAATGACCAGTCAGCAAAGTGAGGTTCCGGGGCATGCCGGGAAATGCACATTCCACTTCCTTGCTGTTTCCACAGAGACCAACACATCTCTCCGTGCAGTTGTTACGGCACTTGGGAGCACCGCAGCTCTGCTGCCACCTGTTGGACACAATACAGTCATGAAGGCACTGCCCTGCATCCGTGCCTCTTGCACAAACCTGTGCTCCTTGCTCGGAGCACATGGCTGCACTCTGTGCACCATGTTGCTTACCACCAGAGAAGGCTCAGG
>NW_011169806.1:0-560 GCF_000146605.3 Meleagris gallopavo
TTCACTGCTCCTATTGTGAACCCAGACTGGTTTACCTGTGTGTTTTGGACCTTGTGCTACTGAGAGTCTCCTAAACTCTGACATGAGTTGCATGTTTGGATTAGGAGAGCAGCAAGGGCTGGCACTCTTGAGATCACCTGTGATCCATCTGGTAATTTGAAATATCTGTATGATTTGCTATGGATTTGGTTATGCCACATTTTTGAGTTAGGGAGACCATTAGATTGAGCATTTTGACCTTTATGTTGCACTCTACTAACTTAACACTGTTTTCCATTTATTGAGACCAATTACTTGTTTGGTTAGAGCACTGTCTTGATTTGATTACACTAAGAAGGGGAATTGATAATGCTGGAGGTACAGTTTCATGGTTGACTACTGCTGCTATTGCACACATCTGCTTAGTGAGAATTTGACTAGCCTCAATATTCAGGCATTCAAGCTGTCACACTTTGGTGAACTCTGTAGTCATTCCTTTGTGTTTTTTTAGATCTCCCTGCATAAAATAGGAATAACACCAATAAATCCAAAGCAGAATCATAGAATCATTAAGGTTGGAA
>NW_011169807.1:0-335 GCF_000146605.3 Meleagris gallopavo
CCATTCCAAGGACCAATACTCCCCACACGCTCAAGTGAAGGAAGCAGCTTCCAGCTCCAAATACCTACCAGCCCTTAAGTACGCTCAGGGTTCCCTGCTAAAAAACAGAGAGACCAGCTCCACAATGGAGAAAGAAAAAAAAGAAAAAATTAACTAACTCCATCACCAAAGAACAAGGCATACTCCAAAGGAAGCACTCCCCAGGTTCAGATGCTGCCCCTACTCTTCCCAGCCCTTACATGGGATCAGGGAGGGTGGAGCCTGGCTCTGCCCCCACTCCACAGCCAAACTGCCCCCAGCTGTGCTCGCAGGGCTGCACCCCGCCCCAGGTGTTG
>NW_011169808.1:0-698 GCF_000146605.3 Meleagris gallopavo
CGGAACTCTGGGACTCATCTCGTCAGGACCCAAAGACTCCTGGCTGTTTTGGGTCCTCAGGTGGTCCAGAACCTGATCTGCCATGGCAGTGTGGGATGGGAAGGGGTGTGTGGGACTGAGGAAGCAATGGCAGTCCCACCTCACCAAAGCAAAGCAAAGATGAGGGCTGTGCATAATGAGCAGTTCTCAGACAAGATGGAAGCAAAAAATGGTGTTGGGTAGCTGAGCCTTCTCTGGTGGTAAGCAACATCGTGCACAGAGTGCAGCCATGTGCTCCGAGCAAGGAGCACAGGTTTGTGCAAGAGGCCCGGATGCAGGGCAGTGCCTTCATGACTGTATTGTGTCCAACAGGTGGCAGCAGAGCTGCGGTGCTCCAAGTGCCGTAACAGCTGCACGGAGAGATGTGTTGGTCTCTGTGGAAACAGCAAGGAAGTGGAATCTGCATTTCCCGGCATGCCCCGGAACCTCACTTTGCTGACTGGTCATTGTCTGCCCAGCAGGTAAGGGCGATGCACATCCGCCAGCGTTTACCCATTCCAGAGCCTGGCACAATAGGGTTCCCCCAGAGCTCTGAATTGCGCTTCATGGTGCCCAGAAGGCTGCCTATCCTCTTTGTTCTGTGTCTTGCTTGTCTCTGGTCTTGCACTGTTTTCACTATTACATTCTCTTGTCCTCCTATGTTTGTGTTCCTTGCCCCA
>NW_011169809.1:0-670 GCF_000146605.3 Meleagris gallopavo
AGCTGGACATAAGCCAGTAGTGTGCACTTGCAGCCCAGAAGGCCAACTGTATCCTGGGCTGCATTCAAAGAGGAGCGACCAGCAGGGAGAGGGAGGTGATTGTCCCCCTCGACTCGGCTCTGGTGCGGCCCCATGTGCAGCACTGCGTCCAGGCCTGGGGCTCCAGCACAGGAATGATGTGGAGCTTTTGGAGCAGGTCCAGAGAAGGGCCACGAAGATGATCAGAGGGCTGGAGCACCTCTCTTAGAAAGAAATGTTGAGGGAACTGGGATTGTTTGTGTGGGAGAAGAGAAAGCTCTGGAAGATAGCTCATGACAGCCTTCCAAGACTCGAAGGGAGCGCATAAGCAGGAGGAGGCAACGGCTGTTTAGGAGGTGGATAGCGATAGGACAAGGGGAAATGGTTTCAAGTGAGACAGGGGAGGTTTAGGTTGGTTATAGAGGCAGCTTTTCACGCACAGGGTGGTGACGCACTGGAATGTGTGCTTTAGTCACTTGCAGGATGATCTGCTCCATGATCCGTGACCAGCACAGAGGTGAGACTGACATGCTGGTAGTTCCCCGCGTCACACATTCTGTCCTTCCTAAGAGGTGTGCTGTCACCTTTTTCTCCTCACCAGGGACTTGACCTGACTGCCTCGACTTGTGAAATACCATGGAGAGTGGCTCGG
>NW_011169810.1:0-426 GCF_000146605.3 Meleagris gallopavo
AGCCTTCTGGGCACCATGAAGCGCAATTCAGAGCGTCTGGGGGGACCCTATTGTGCCGGGCTCTGGAATGGGTAACGCTGGCGGTGTGCATGCCTTACCTGCTGGGCAGCAATGACCAGTCAGCAAAGTGAGTTCCGGGGCATACCGGGAAATGCAGATTCCACTTCCTTGCTGTTTCCACAGAGACCAACACATCTCTCCGTGCAGTTGTTACGGCACTTGGGAGCACCGCAGCTCTGCTGCCACCTGTTGGACACAATACAGTCATGAAGGCACTGCCCTGCATCCGGGCCTCTTGCACAAACCTGTGCTCCTTGCTCGGAGCACATGGCTGCACTCTCTCTGTGCACGATGTTGCTTACCACCAGAGAAGACTCAGCTACCCAACACCATTTTGGCTTCCATCTCGTCTGAGAACTGCTCATT
>NW_011169810.1:20855-21735 GCF_000146605.3 Meleagris gallopavo
AAGAACAAGGCATACTCCAAAGGAAGCACTCCCCAGGTTCACATGCTGCCCCTACTCTTCCCAGCCCTTACATGGGATCAGGGAGGGGTGGAGCCTGGCTCTGCCCCACTCCACAGCCAAACTGCCCCCAGCTGTGCTCGCAGGGCTGCACCCCACCCCAGGTGTTGCCACAAAAACAGGAGGGCAAGGGAATGCCCAGGCAAAGGCAAGGGCCAAGAGAATATGGAAGGAAATGCCAAGGATGACGGCCCAGACAATACGGCAGGGAACGCCAAAACTGAATGCCGACATGAATGTGGCAACACAAAGCCAAGGGGTCATTAGGCCAAGAGAATGGGGCAAGGAACACAAAAATAGGAGGACAAGAGAATGTAATGGTGAAAACAGTGCAAGACCAGAGACAAGCAAGACACAGAACTAAGAGGATAGGCAGCTTTCTGGGCACCATGAAGCGCAATTCAGAGCTCTGGGGGAACCCTATTGTGCCGGGCTCTGGAATGGGTAAACGCTGGCGGGTGTGCATCGCCCTTACCTGCTGGGCAGACAATGACCAGTCAGCAAAGTGAGGTTCCGGGGCATGCCGGGAAATGCACATTCCACTTCCTTGCTGTTTCCACAGAGACCAACACATCTCTCCGTGCAGTTGTTACGGCACTTGGGAGCACCGCAGCTCTGCTGCCACCTGTTGGACACAATACAGTCATGAAGGCACTGCCCTGCATCCGGGCCTCTTGCACAAACCTGTGCTCCTTGCTCGGAGCACATGGCTGCACTCTGTGCACCATGTTGCTTACCACCAGAGAAGGCTCAGGTACCCAACACCCATTTTGGCTTCCATCTTGTCTGATAACTGCTCATTATGCACAGCCCTCATCTTGGT
>NW_011169811.1:0-785 GCF_000146605.3 Meleagris gallopavo
TTTTGGTAGGACTTCCCGACCATCAGGAAGTAACCACTTCCCATCCTTTTCTTCAATACCCATTTGCAACAACCTTTCCTTTTCCTTAGTAGAAAACCTTTTTTCGTATTGTTTTTTGTTCTTTAGACTCCCCGATCCCTAACTCTTTAACTATCAACAGAGCTGCTTTCTTGGCTTCCTCATCAGCCAAGTTGTTTCCTCTGATGTGATCAGACTTTCCCTTTTGGTGACCTCTTCTATGTACAATTGCAATTTGCTTTGGGTTTCTCAAAGCTTGTAGTGTCTGCTTGATTAGGTATTCATGAACCAACCCTTTTCCTAGTGAATTTATTAGCCCCTCTCTTCCCATATCTTCCCGAAGGTGTGGACTACCCCATAGGCATATTTAGAGTCAGTATATATAGTCCCTTTCCTATCCTTAAGTAATATTAGTGCCCTCCATAGGGCGTTGTCACGGAGTTAACGAGATCAATCTACACCAGTGACAGGGGGGCGGTAGGCCCCTGCCCTCCCCTCCCCAGCCCACAAAATGGGAAGGAAGGGAGGAAAACAAAAAAACTAGCGGCAACAATCTATGGAGGAAAACTTATTTTACTAATTATGATATCGGAATGCAAGATAACACAATATAAATACAATCTGATTGAAATTGAGACTAATAAATCAAATAAAATAGGAGAAGAGAGAGAGTTCCCGACCCGATTCAAACCTGAAAAGCTTAGGAATGGCCAGGAAAGCACCCTCCAGCACCCACTGCCAGGCAGTAAGAGACCGCCCACCCGGAA
>NW_011169812.1:0-558 GCF_000146605.3 Meleagris gallopavo
ACGCTGATGTGTGGAATCAGACTCTGTGACCACAAAGCAGTTATAAAAGCAGGTGTGTTTAATCAGGGCTGCGACTCCGGGTGCAAGGGGGAGAGCTGCTCCTAACTCGCACAGCGTCAGGAAGAAGTGCTGCAGCGAGAGGCCGAACTGATACGTGATCAGTAGTTTCCAGGAATTGGGATCCACGTTCCTTACGTTCCGAGAACCCAGCAGCACGCGGCCCCCCTCGCGCGTGCGCGGTGAGCGGTGAGCGGTGAGGGTCTCCTCCTGGTGGCCGTGGGATGCAGAATCCTCATCTTCCCCGCGGAGGCTCGCAGTCTTTCTCCCTGTTCGCTTCTGACCCTGCGGGAGGGGCAGCCCCCCCAGCCCCGTTTCAGCTCGCCCTGCGGACATCGAATCCCTCGCTGCCAGGCGTCCTCGGGCTGTTCTCCAACCCTTCTGTTTGCGGCCTTCAGCCCCTCCTTATCCCAGACCCGGAGTCTGCCATCCCTTATTTTACTGTCATTCTTGCTCCTACAAGCTGTCTCTAACTCCTCCCTCTCCCCCCAGCCTTAGTCC
>NW_011169813.1:0-534 GCF_000146605.3 Meleagris gallopavo
ACAGGGGTGAGATCTGGGTCACAGGGTGAGATCTGGGCGCTGGGGTCAGCTGGAGCATCAGAGCAGGGGAGCCTGCTGCCTTACCTGCCATGACAGCTGGAGAGTGGCAGTTAGGGGAGCCCCTCCCCCCAGGGGGGTTCCGTGACCGTTGGGGTCAGCCCCTTTCCCCCAGACTTGCGATGGTTTGACTTTTCGCACCCAAACATCCCTCCCATCCCAGCCCGTTTCCCGTCCCAATGATCAGTGACCATCCCGACGGGCATTTTGCAGCCCAGTGCTCTTCCTTCCCAAGGGTCTGCCCGTCCCAGGGGGGATTTGCCATCGCTGCAGTGCGTTCTCACCCCGGGGATGGTTTCCCCCTCCATGTCCAGTAAGGATATCCCGTCCAAGTGATTGCCAGTCGTCACCGCCCAGAATCGTGTTTAAGCAGTCCCTGGCTAAGAACTTAAACTGCCAGCAGTAATTACCGGCTCTTGAAAGTGGGAGCAGCCGTGGTCGTCCAGTTAGACCTATGGCAGCAATGAAAAAGGAGTG
>NW_011169814.1:0-440 GCF_000146605.3 Meleagris gallopavo
CCTGGCCATCCAGGGCAGTAAGTTAGTGAGTAAGTGATGGAAACCAGTCCTGCTCAGACCCACTCATCAGCAGGGCCATCTGAGAGCACAGAAATGTTTCTTCCAGCAGGGTTATCTGGCCGAGGACTCCTAAGGGCTCTGCGCTTCTCTGGGTTATGTGCTCAGCTTTGTTGCAAAGGTGGAAGTGGGGGTTGTGTCCCCATCTTGGGCAGAGACCTGAGGCAGCCCGGCAGGAGGGCTGTGGGGCAGGAGCAGCTGCAGGAGGCTGCCACTCTCTTGGCTCTCTGTGCACACATCACACCACCCCTTCTCAGCTGCTTGCAAGACCTCACAGAAATGTTTCCTTCATTCACAGCACCTTAAAGGTGCTAAATGACTCTGCACATAACCACCAGGGAACACAGGAGCATCAGAAAGAACACTCACTTTCTAAGCATCAC
>NW_011169815.1:0-516 GCF_000146605.3 Meleagris gallopavo
CGCGTGAGAGCGAAGGAGTGCGATTCCGATGCCGACAAGTGCGAATTCAGCCTCCTGCACTACCTGCGAGTGGGGGTTTTTCTCCGCAGTCCTGAAAGGATCTCTCCCTCTTTCTTAAACGCTCTCCCTGAGAGCACTACAGCTGTCGCTCCTCGAACTTGCAAATGCCTTATTAGAGAGGGTTTTCCCTTCCACTCTTTTCCTGTCTGAATGCAGATGTGTAGCAGTGGAAAACCTGACTAGCATGAATTGTGGCTCGAAATAAAGGCAGAGACATAGTATTCAGAGGTAGGCGTAGTGCATTCTGCATGTAGCCAAGGCGAAGTGCAAACCGCTCCTTTCCGATGCGCGCACCGGATCCCGCTCACTCGTCGGAGAAAATCAGCCGGCTGAAGTGGCCCGTTCTCGGCAAGCGAGAAACACGAGACCGCTGCTGACGGCTGAAAGCGGCATTTGGGGAGAAACGCGATTTCTCGGCCAGCGATGGCAAGTCTCAGGAGCGTTTCAGCGCGAATG
>NW_011169816.1:0-578 GCF_000146605.3 Meleagris gallopavo
TGGAGCTGCTCTCTCTCTTTCTTAGCAGGGAACCCTGAGCGTACTTAAGGGCTGGTAGGTATTTGGACCTGGAAGCTGCTTCCTTCACTTGAGCGTGTGGGGGAGTATTGGTCCTTGGAATGGGGTAAGTGGTTTCTTTTTTCTTTCAGGGCTGTGATCTTGTCTTTTTGGGGGATGGCAAGTGCACTGAAGGGCTGCTAGGTGTAAGAGCAGCATCTGAATCTGGAGACTGCTTCCTTTGGGGTTTGGGGTGAGCCCTTAGAATGGCGTGAGTGATTACTGCTTGATTTCAGAGCTGTGAGCTCTGCTTTTCTGGAGGATCTCAAGCTGGATGGCTGTAATTAATAGGGCTATGTGCTAATTGCATCCATTTGGTGTTTTATAAGGGCATTGTGTGCATCCTTGTTGTGTTTTAAATTATGTTCTGCGTCTCTTCTGATTTCATTTTGCAGCCTGATGGAGTTGAAGGATTGCCAGGGCTCCTCCAATCAGTGGTGTGAGATGTGTCCAGCAGGTAATGAACATCATGCACCCCATGTTGGTGCGCTGCTTGTATGCAGGTAGGTTTGCGATGTGAT
>NW_011169817.1:0-589 GCF_000146605.3 Meleagris gallopavo
AGGTTTGTGCAAGAGGCCCGGATGCAGGGCAGTGCCTTCATGACTGTATTGTGTCCAACAGGTGGCAGCAGAGCTGCGGTGCTCCCAAGTGCCGTAACAAGTGCACGGAGAGATGTGTTGGTCTCTGTGGAAACAGCAAGGAAGTGGAATCTGCGTTTCCCGGCATGCCCCGGAACCTCACTTTGCTGACTGGTCATTGTCCGCCCAGCAGGTAAGGGCGATGCACACCCGCCAGCGTTTACCCATTCCAGAGCCCGGCACAATAGGGTTCCCCCAGAGCTCTGAATTGCGCTTCATGGTGCCCACAGAAGGCTGCCTATCCTCTTTGTTCTGTGTCTTGCTTGTCTCTGGTCTTGCACTGTTTTCACTATTACATTCTCTTGTCCTCCTATTTTTGTGTTCCTTGCCCCATTCTCTTGGCCATTCCCCTTGGCCTTTGTGTTGCCACATTCATGTCGGCATTCAGTTTTGGCGTTCCCTGCCGTATTGTCTGGGCCGTCATCCTTGGCATTTCCTTCCATGTTCTCTTGGCCCTTGCCTTTGCCTGGGCATTCCCTTGCCCTCCTGTTTTTGTGGCAACACCTGGGCG
>NW_011169818.1:0-415 GCF_000146605.3 Meleagris gallopavo
TTTCTCCCCCAGAATACGACATTTTCTCCCAGGACTACCTGCTTTCTCCAAAAAACGGGACATTTTCGCCCAAGAAATACCACTTTCTCCAGAAAAATATGACAGTTGGGGCCAGAATTACCAGTTTCCTCACCCCAAAATATGACATTTCGAGCCTGAAATAACAGTTTACTCACCCAAAGTGTGACATTTTCTCCCACAAATCCCAGGGTTGTCCAAAAAATATCGAATTTTCTTGCAGGAATACCAGTTTACTCCCCCCAAATAGGCCATTTCCTCTCCGATATGACAGTTTTCCTGACAGAAAATTTGAAAATTTCCCCCAGAAACACTAGCTTTCTCCCAGAATTCGGACATTTCCTGCCAGAAATAACACTTTTCTAGCCCAAAGTAGGACATTTTCTCCCAGAATTAC
>NW_011169819.1:0-561 GCF_000146605.3 Meleagris gallopavo
CCCTCTGCGAGCTTGTGTTTCAGCCATTACAAAAGTAGCTGAAAAGCTGTACAGAATGGAGAACAAACAAGAAGATATAATAGACAAACTATCAACCGTGCCTGAAGCTGATAAATCCGTGGTGGTAACGGATACATAAAATGGGGACCAGAATTCCCAAAACAGCCTATTGGAGGGGCTGATCAACTTGATTTCCTCCCAGCCGGTGGCATCCAATGTCTCAGCTATCAAAAGAAGACGTTCTCCTGCTCGAGCAAGTGACAACAGTAAGACCACATCACGTTTTGCCTTGTGGCATTACCTACGTGACCATGGAGAAGATATGAAGGAGTGGCATAAACAACCTACTCCTGTACTTCAAGCACGGGTAAGAGAGTTACAAGACAAATCAACCACCAAGGTGAACTTCTCCAAAAAGGTGATTGCTCCAGTTGCTGCAGACAATGAAGGTAACAAATAGAGGGGCCCTGCCCCCAGCCGGGGGGAAAGGATAATAGAGTTGATTGGACTGTGTGGATTAGATGGCCTGGCACATCAGAATCACGGAAATATAAAGGCCCT
>NW_011169820.1:0-981 GCF_000146605.3 Meleagris gallopavo
AGATGTCCTCTTTTGGATGGAAAAGTAGTACTTGTGGGAGAAGCTGTCCAAAGTTTGGGCCCAAGGTAGCATTACTGGGAGGTAATGTCATTGTATTGGAGAAGGGAGGTATATCTTGGGGAGAATGTGTTCTTTTTGGAAGCCAACGGTGTACTTTGGGGGGAAAAAGCGGCCTTTCTGGGAGAAAGCGTCCTAGTTTGGGGAGAAAGTGTCATAGTGCGGAGTGTGGTGTAGCAGATTAGGGGGAACTGGGAGGTATTCCTAAGAGAACTGTCATTTCTGGGTGAAAAGGTCTTATGTGGGGGGAAAAGGTGAGGAATGTGTGAGAAAGCTGGCGTTTCTGGGAGTAAATGCCATCTTTTGGGGGCTAGCAATGGTCTTTCTGGTGGGATGTGCCACATCTTTGTGAGGCAAATTTGGGTGTTTTGTGATGGCCAATGGCATATATTCTGGATCGAAATGGTCTTTCCGCAGTAAAATGCCAAAAGTCTGGGAGTAAGTGTCATGATGAGGAATGTAATGGAGTGTAATTGGGAGGAACTGGGGGGAATTTCTCGGAGTCGTGGTCTTTGTGGGTGCATATGTCCCATTTAGGGAAGGAAAGGAGTATTTCTTAGCAGAACTGCCATAGCATTTAGGGAAAATGTCCTATCCTTGGGAGACAAGTGGTATTAGTGGGAGAAGATGTCCTATTCTTGGTTGCAAGTGTCCTATTTGGTCTTGTCATCTAGTCTTTTTGGGAGAAAACGTGCGGTAGTTTGAAGAAAACAGGTATGCCTGGGAGAAAATATCATCTTTTTTGGAAGAACAGGCCCAATTTCCAAGTGAAATGTGGTATTTCTGGGAGAAAATGACAAGTACGTGGGAGAAAAGTGGACAATAGTGGGAAAGACTGACTTCTCTTGGAGGGCAAGTGTGGTATTTTTGGTGTGAAAAGGGGTCCTTTGGGGAGAAAACGGGGTGTAGATGGGAGAAAATGTC
>NW_011169821.1:0-570 GCF_000146605.3 Meleagris gallopavo
TTTTCCTTTGGTGATTCCAAACAAGAAAAGTACTGACAATTCCACTGCCTGAGAAGCATATGCTCTTCGATGTACAAGTAGCAGCCTTGCATTTAGCTTACCGGGCACTGACGACATACTTTTCATTAGCTAAAACCTGTGCATTTTGCACTTCTTCGCAAGCAGAGAGGGAACAGGAATTAGAAGGGGAATGCATACCTGCCTATTTATTTCAGAAATATTGCCTCGTGACCTTTTATAGGGGAGTATTACGGGGGATGCTGAGAAGGCAGAGATACTGAATGCCTTCTTTACTTCTGTCTTCAGTGAAAAGGCTCCCCTGCAGGAATCCCCCACCCTGGAGGTTAGTGAGAGGGTCTGGGGAATGGGAGACTTCCCTTTAGTCAGGAAAGAGGACGTGCGTGAGCGCCTAGGCAGTACTAAGGTCCACAAGTCCATGGGACCTGATGGGGTGCATCCAGTGTGCTGAGGGAGCTGGCGGAGGTCATTGCCGAACCGCTCTCCATCATTTTTGAGAGGTCTTGAACAACAGGGGAGGTCCCTGAAGACTGGAGGATAGCCAATGTCACT
>NW_011169822.1:0-3746 GCF_000146605.3 Meleagris gallopavo
CTGCAGCACAGGAAGTTTCGCACGAATGTGCCTAAGAACTTCTTCACGGTGAGGTGACGGAGCACTGGAACAGGCTGCCCAGGGAGGTTGTGGAGTCTCCTTCTCTGGAGATATTCAAGTCTCGCCTGGACGCCTACCTTTGCGACCTGGTGTAGGGAACCTGCTTTGGCAGGGGGTTGGTCTCGATGATCTCTAGAGGTCCCTTCCAACCCCTACAATTCTGTGTTTCTGTGATATTGCTAACGCAATATTTAAAGGCTGCTGCATGAATAGGAAACTGGGATCTATTTGTGCCCATAGGCCCCAGTCACCATTTCTCAGTTTGCCTCCAGCAAACAAATCCCTTGATAACAACAAGGCACATTAGGTTCACTTTTCCTTTTAAAGGAAATGGGCAAAACTCAGTGCTAATTTTCAAGCAAAATGTGCATTTCATTCCTTTTGTTAAGCAACTCTTGCAGAGACAGTTATCCAGCAGTGGAAATAAAGCTAGGCAAGGAAACAAATCTGCAAGAACCAAGTCCTACTTGTCACGCTGTCAGTGAGATACCGAATCATCGCATTCCAAGAGCAAGCAGGCACCAATCTGGTGAATCTCTTGAAAACCAAACACCAACATTATATTCAATGCACACGCATGCACAGTCCTGTCTTGTTTGGATTTGAGAAACAAGATCCTGAGGTAAGGTTGATTAGAATAGCTTTGCTTCTCAATAGCACCATAGCTATATTCTCCTGCTTAAACGTAATGAACACAGTTATCTCCCAGAATAGCCCAGGCTCTGTAACACCAGGCAGACCAGAACCATGACAACTCTGCACTGAAGAATTCCAACATTTATTTTAACAACCAGGAGCAATTTCTCCCAATACGTACATTCCATAAGATCAAAACTTACAGCATTAGGAAAATCCTATTCTTAGTCTTTAAAGAATGCAGTAAGTCTTAAACATGCATCCAGGAAACTTCTGACACCTAACGTATGTTTCCATATGAGCCCATGGAGGTACATGCACAAATCCCATTGTTTGCTAACAGGATGAGCAAACCCTTGTTTGAAAATACACCCCAGGGTATTCTGGCGTCAACAGAAACATTAACAAACCTCAAAGGCATTGTAATAAATTCTTTCTCAGAAAATACTGGCCTACTAACTGCTGCCCAAGATTCTTATCAGTCAGAACCAGTTAATCCCTTCTCTCATTCACTATCTGGGCAGCATTCTTGGTTCGTCTGAAGAACATGACATTACACCATCCTACCTCATGGCAGAAGAGTGAATTGTAAAGATACTGCAAGACTCAACTACATAAGATGCCACCATATAATATTGAAAGAGACAACCCATATTCCAAAAAGCTTTAATCCCCCTGAAAATTAAAATCCAAATGAGCTCATGGGTTTGAAATGTCACTGTTCGGCTAATGAATCAGCCAATGAGGTATTCCAGTCTGAGTTTCTGATCCATCTTGTAAGGCATCACAACAGCTTTAAGTATCCAAGGATCTGTCAGGGGCTTTAGTTTAGAAATACTAATAATCCCATCACTCAATCCCATCCTCACCATTCTGCCAACCAGTAGAAAAAAAATGACCATGGGTGAAAGCCAAAAAGATGTGAAAAAGTCTTATTTTGCTGAACAGCCATGCACCATTTGCATGAGCACTTCAGAAAAACACTGCAGAAAAATCAGCTGTCAGTCAGCTTCTGTATCACAAATTGACCAGAAGGGGGAAAAAAATGCAATTTTCAGTATTAAGAATAGCACTGACATAAAAGGGACATCGACTGGTATGCAGGCCAACAGAAAAGTGATGAGTTACAAAGTCAAGGAGAGGTAAAACTCACAGCAAAGTGCCAGCACTTGCATGAGGGAGAGTTCTAAAGTAAATAGTGTAATCTTGATTGGAGGGAAAACAGCACAGTGTGGAGCTCATGGCTTAAAGAATTTAAAAAATATTTAAACAGACAAAAAGCCATTGCCGAATGGAGACCTATCAAACACAGCTGATGTTCAAGCATTTTTGCTGGCATCTAGGCTTTTTTCCATTAGCACAAAAACTTACATTTTCCTCTGAAAACCAGCCAAAGCCAAGCTTGTCCTGCAATCAAGCCAGGCTCAGCACTTCTCCCGATAGAGAACTACAGTGAGGAGTTGACCGTGTTGGGCTTCTTCCGCCACCAGCTCTTCCATGCACCTTTCCTAGGACAGAAGCCTGTGAATACTGAAATACATGAATAATTCTACTCAGCTGGGTATTCCTGTGGCTTGCTCTGGTAAGCCAAAGTACACGATTTGAACCAAAGGCAAAAACCTCTTATTCTATTCTTGCCAGACTTCTGGACCTGAGACTCTTGCATCTGAGAAGGGAAGACGCAATAAAACTTCTGTCTTGCTCTGCCCATCTCAGAACTGAAAACACTGGTGAATACCCATGCATTAGAAGTTCTCAAGAAAGAAGAAAGCAAGAATCAAGTTCCACATCCTCCCCAGGATGAGTGTGCTTTTATTGGGGTAAATGAGAAAACAGAACATGAAATAAGATCTGGATAAAAAATACAACAGATGTAAGATATAAAGATATCATTAAGGAATGTCTCATTTTTCAATCAGCAGTTGAGCTGGCTAAACGTAGGGACATGGTTCAGTGGGCAAGGTGGTGATGGCTGGACTAGATGACCTGAGAGGTCTTTTCAACCTTAATAGTTCAATGATTCTAAA
Source organism: Meleagris gallopavo (assembly GCF_000146605.3). Lineage (NCBI taxonomy): Eukaryota > Metazoa > Chordata > Aves > Galliformes > Phasianidae > Meleagris > Meleagris gallopavo. Next base: position 2,724 of record NW_011169822.1, read on the forward strand.
TTACACCTGAAAAAATGTTTCAACCCATTCTAACAGAACATAGAGGAAGAATGAAAACAAACAGTAAGGAAGTAGTGTTAGTACTCTTAGTCAGGTGTTCTGTAGCTCCTAGCCAAGGTCCACCAAAGTCAGTTGATAAGCACATTCTTACTGCTGTAATGGCATTTCCTTTTTGAATCCTCTATTTTCCTTGTGAGATCAAAACTGGACCACAGTACCTTGTGCTGTACAACTGAGCCTTCCACAGAGAAACTGAAGTACTCCTCCCAGTCTCCATCATACAGTCATTATTTGTCAGCTGTGAACAGCTTTGCTCTGAGATAAAGAGGTTTCTAGCTCTCTAGATCAGAGGATTACTTACAACAGCATCTCAAAAACAGGCCTGACTGTGGAGAACTCAGAGCGAACAAAGGAAGTCCTGCAAACACGGTGGCATCTGACGGTCAAACTCATGATGTTAAATGAGGACTGAATGAGGAGGGAGAGTGAGGAAAGGGAAATATGCACGTACCACAACTCTGCACATCTCTAACACTTCCTCTCCAGAGTCCTTCACGGAGAAATGGTGCATGAATCTTCATCACCCTCATCTAGCAGGGAAGAAACTGTGGAAGAGAAGAGGGGAACTTTCATAAGATCAAAACAGCACTGTGGGGAAAGGAAAGATCACATGTTTAATCAATGGATATACAGATGGTGTTTAATCAATGGATATACAGATGGTGTAGATATATATCCAGGAGCTTGGCTAATAGAATTTATACTGGAGAAATAAGAGAAAGTCACTCACCCTGTCCTGGGCTCACGAGATGAACTCCTGATGGAGCGGATCTCCAGAGAGAGATCATTCCCCACTGGCAGTCAGCTCTTAAATGGGTCTAGGAGAGGTGGAGCCAGGCTCCAGCCCTTCCTGCAGCACAGGTGATGAATTGCCTTCACCTGTGCTCCCATGGCTGACTCATTGCTCACCTCAGGTGATCAATCAAAGGTTCAGGCCGTGATTCAGCAGCCCCATACATCACA
>NW_011169823.1:0-499 GCF_000146605.3 Meleagris gallopavo
TCTATCTGTCCACCAGGGACGCTGGCTGTTCTCAGCCTCATCCTGACTTGCAGGAGAACTGCCTTTGCCCTCCCTCATTCTCACTGCCTACAAAACAGCTGCCATACGCCCCGTGGTATGTACGAAGGATCGTCAACACAGAGGATAACGTGGGATGGATAAGGGAGGTATTACACACAGAACACACCCCAAAAAAGACTCCCCTTTGCTTCCCTGCACCATCAAATGCAACATCCGTACCTGGCTTTGGCACTGAGTTGACGAGAGCCTCGGGAACTTGGTTAGTAATCAGTTCCACACACTCACCAGGGAAAAATCCCACCTGTAACAAGAACAGAAAGAGAGGCCAACTATTGCATGCAGCATTTCCACGTCTGAACTGTTAAACCAAAAGCAACACAACATTTTCCTCGGAACGTGCTTGCCTGATAGTCTTGCTCTGTAAGACTACCCAGCAGACAATGGCCTGCATAAAGGTAATAATAATTTTTCTACATCT
>NW_011169824.1:0-464 GCF_000146605.3 Meleagris gallopavo
TTGAGAGAAAAGGGAAGGTACTTGTCAGAAAAGTGCTCTTTCTGGGAGAGAGTAGCATAGTTGGTTGGAAAATGCCACCCATTTGTGAGAAAGCTGCTTTGTTTCCGGGAGAAAATAGCATTCTTTGGGGAGAAGATGTCCTCTTTTGGATGGAAAAGTAGTACTTGTGGGAGAAGCTGTCCAATGTTTGGGCCCAAGGTAGCATTACTGGGAGGTAATGTCATTGTATTGGAGAAGGGTGGTATTTCTTGGGGAGAATGTGTTCTTTTTGGAAGCCAACGGTGTACTTTGGGGGGGAAAAAAGCGGCCTTTCTGGGAGAAAGTGTCCTAGTTTGGGGAGAAAGTGTCATAGTGCGGAGTGTAGTGTAGCAGATTAGGGGGAATTGGGAGGTATTCCTAAGAGAACTGTCATTTCTGGGTGAAAAGGTCTTATGTGGGGGGGAAAAGTGAGGAATGTGTGAGAA
>NW_011169825.1:0-397 GCF_000146605.3 Meleagris gallopavo
GGACCTTATTCTCACCAACAGGGATGGACTTGTTAAGGAAGTAAAAGGTTGGGGGCAGTTTGGGTTGTAGTGATCATGAGATGGTGGAGTTCAAGATCCTGAGTGGAAGAAGCAAAGCAATAAGTAGGATTGCTACCCTGGACTTTAGGAGAGCCAACTTCGATCTCTTCCGGGACCTACTTGGAGCTATCCCGTGGGCTCGGGTGTTAGAAGGTAAGGGGCCTCTGAGAGCTGGTCAGTATTTAAACAGCTCTTCTTCCAAGCTCAGGATCAGTGCGTCCCTGTGAACAAGAAATCGGGAAAAGGTGGCAGGAGACCTGTGTGGATGAGCAAGGAGCTCATGCGCAAGCTCAAAGGAAAGAAGAAGGTCCATGAAATGTGGAAAAAGGGTCTGACC
>NW_011169826.1:0-658 GCF_000146605.3 Meleagris gallopavo
AAGAATAGGACATCTTCTCCACAATACCACTTCTCTCCCAAGGATAGGACATTTTCCATAAATGCTATGGCAGTTCTGCTAAGAAATACCTCCTTTCCTTCCCTAAATGGGACATATGCACCCACAAAGACCACGACTCCGAGAAATGCCTCCCAGTTCCTCCCAATTACACTCCATTACATTCCTCATCATGACACTTACTCCCAGACTTTTGGCATTTTACTGCGGAAAGACCATTTCGATCCAGAATATATGCCATTGGCCCTCACAAACACCGGTTGCCTCACAAAGATGTGGCACATCCCACCAGAAAGACCATTGCTAGCCCCCAAAAGATGGCATTTACTCCCAGAAACACCAGCTTTCTCACACATTCCTCACCTTTTCCCCCCCACATAAGACCTTTTCACCCAGAAATGACAGTTCTCTTAGGAATACCTCCCAGTTCCCCCTAATCTGCTACACTACACTCCGCACTATGACACTTTCTCCCCAAACTAGGACACTTTCTCCCAGAAAAGGCCGCTTTTTCCCCCCAAAGTACACCGTTGGCTTCCAAAAAGACACATTCTCCCCAAGAAATACCTCCCTTCTCCAATACAATGACATTACCTCCCAGTAATGCTACCTTGGGCCCAAACATTGGACAGCTTCTCCC
>NW_011169827.1:0-511 GCF_000146605.3 Meleagris gallopavo
TGAACAAAGGAATTCAGCAATACCCTGGCTGCCTGCAGCATGCAGTCACCATGAGCAGATTCCTCACCCAACAAAAGGCAAAATAAACATAAATCAGTAGGGCATCTTCCTAAAATAATTCTCAGCGCTGGAATTATCTGGATGATGAGTTATAGGAGAATCTGGGTTGGAGTGGACTTCAAGGCCACCCATGCTCTCCCTCTGAGCATGCCTAACTGCAAAGTTAAGAAAGTTTAAACAAAGTTAAAACACAAACAAAAACCAAATGAACCAAACACACTAAAATCCCACACCCACATCCAGCCTCGACACCACCAAGCCATCCTTCCACTCACTGCATAACTTCCATCGCTCCAAAGTGTCCAGTACAAAGCATAGAGAATCCGTGAATTCATGCAACATTCTAAAATGTCAAGTTTTAATTGTGGTGAGTAGTATTTTTTCCCCTTTGAGAGCTCCATAGAGAAATCTTCTTGTACACAACTATGCCAGAACTCAAGGCAGTAATCCC
>NW_011169828.1:0-495 GCF_000146605.3 Meleagris gallopavo
TTCTCTTTTTGGGGGGATCCCAAGTGCGCTGAAGGGCTGCTAGGTGTAAGAGCAGCATCTGAATCTGGAGTCTGCTTCCTTTGGGGTGTGGGGTGAGCCCTTAGAATGGGGTGAGTGATTCCTGCTTTCGTTCAGAGCTGTGAGCTCTGCTTTTCTGGAGGATCTCAAGCTGGATGGCTGTAATTAATAGGGCTATGTGCTAATTGCATCCATGCGGTGGGTGTTTTTTAAGGGCATTGTGTGCATCCTCGTTGTGTTGTAAATGACGTTCTGCGTCTCTTCTGATTTCATTTTGCAGCCTGATGGAGTTGAAGGATTGCCTGGGCTCCTCCAGTCAGTGGTGTGAGATGTGTCCAGCAGGTAATGAACATCATGCACCCCATGTTGGTGCGCTGCTTGTATGCAGGTAGGTTTGCGATGTGATCCGACTCCCCCATGCTGACCATCCACAGCTAGATCAAGTTGCTCAGAGTCTGAGCCAGGCTCACCTTGAAA
>NW_011169829.1:0-411 GCF_000146605.3 Meleagris gallopavo
GATTATCAGAGTGCTGAGACATTACTTATCAACTAAAGGAAACTATTTGGAAGCATATTCACAACATCTGACAAAAATTAAGAATTAACTGGGCTCAGTTTAGTTTTCCTATGGCTCAGCTGGAGGAGGCAGGTGCCCTCAGACATCAGCTCGAGGGGGTTCAGCGGAGACACCTGCACAGTGCTGGGATAATTCTGATGGAAACAATGTCTTCAGATACCACAGTTAAACCCATCCAAAATTAGCCTGCAGAGTCTTGGTTCTTGAGAGAAGAAGAAGTCACCACTTCACTACTCCAAGCAGCTAGAACAAACTTCTCAGAAGAAATCCAGAGCAGCAGAGACCTGGCAGACCAGAACCAAGCACAGCTTGCAGGAGGGCAGTGCCCACTCCTTGCTACCACCCTGCCCA
>NW_011169830.1:0-591 GCF_000146605.3 Meleagris gallopavo
GTGGCTCGAAATAAAGGCAGACACATAGTATTCAGAGGTAAGTGAAGTGCATTCTGCATGTAGCCAAGGCGAAGTGCAAACCGCTCCTTTCCGATGTGCGCACAGGAGCCCGCACACTCGTCGGAGAAAAGCAGCCGGCTGAAGTGGACCCGTTGTCCACAAGCAAGAAACACGAGACCGCTGCTGACAGCTCAAAGCGGCATTCGGGGAGCAACGCTATTTCTCGGCCAGCTCCGGCAAAGTCTCCGGAGCGGTTCAGCGCGAATGCCGCTTTCTACGCGTGAGAGCGAAGGAGTGCGATTCCGATGCCGACAAGTGCGAATTCAGCCTCCTGCACTACCTGCGAGTGGGGGTTTTTTTCTCCGCAGTCCTGAAAGAATCACTCCCCACTTTCTGAAACGCTCTCCCTGAGAGACCTACAGCTGTCACTCCTCCAACTTCCAGGTGTCTAATTAGAGAGGGTTTTCCCTTCCACTCTCTTCCTCTCAGAATGCAGATGTGTAGCAGTGGAAACCTCACTAGAATGAATTGTGGCTCGAAATAAAGGCAGACACATTGTATTCAGAGGTAAGCGCAGTGCATTCTGCATGT
>NW_011169831.1:0-506 GCF_000146605.3 Meleagris gallopavo
CTCCACAGCCAAACTGCCCCCAGCTGTGCTCGCAGGGCTGCACCCAGCCCCAGGTGCGGGTTCCACAAAAACAGGAGGGCAAGGGAATGCCCAGGCAAAGGCAAGGGCCAAGAGAACATGGAAGGAAATGCCAAGGATGACGGCCCAGACAATACGGCAGGGAACGCCAAAACTGAATACCGACATGAACGTGGCAACACAAAGCCAAGGGGTCATTAGGCCAAGAGAATGGGGCAAGGACACAAAATAGGGAGACGAAGAGAATGTAATAGTGAAAACAGTGCAAGACCAGAGACAAGCAAGACACAGAACGAAGGGGATAGGCAGCCTTCTGGGCACCATGAAGCGCAATTCAGAGCTCTGGGGGGAACCCTATTGTGCCGGGCTCTGGAATTGGTAAACGCTGGCGGCTGTGCATCGCCCTTACCTGCTGGGCAGACAATGACCAGTCAGCAAAGTGAGGTTCCAGGGCATGCCGGGAAATGGCAGATTCCACTTCCTTGCTG
>NW_011169832.1:0-517 GCF_000146605.3 Meleagris gallopavo
ACAAGGCATACTCCAAGGAAGCACTCCCCAGGTTCAGATGCTGCCCCCTACTCTTCCCAGCCCTTAAATGGGATCAGGGAGGGCTGGAGCCTGGCTCTGCCCCACTCCACAGCCAAACTGCCCCCAGCTGTGCTCGCAGGGCTGCACCCCGCCCCAGGTGTTGCCACAAAAACAGGAGGGCAAGGGAATGCCCAGGCAAAGGCAAGGGCCAAGAGAACATGGAAGGAAATGCCAAGGATGACGGCCCAGACAATACGGCAGGGAACGCCAAAACTCAATGCCGACATGAACGTGGCAACACAAAGCCAAGGGTAATGGCCAAGAGAATGGGGCAAGGAACACAAAATAGGAGGACAAGAGAATGTAATAGTGAAAACAGTGCAAGACCAGAGACAAGCAAGACACAGAACAAAGAGGATAGGCAGCCTTCTGGGCACCATGAAGCGCAATTCAGAGCTCTGGGGGAACCCTATTGTGCCGGGCTCTGGAATGGGTAAACGCTGGCGGGTGTGCATCG
>NW_011169833.1:0-666 GCF_000146605.3 Meleagris gallopavo
TTGGTGGTCCCAGGAGGTGGTTATTTCCACATTCACACTGCTTGAGAGAATTCCCAGGTGGTTTTGGTTTTTTTTGCTATTCCCCATCTATTTATAGAACAGAAATGGGATGAATAGCAAAGTGTGCTAGGAGATGAATGCCCACTGCAAGGTGCTGAGCTGCCCACCCAGGCTGTAAAGTGGCCCGGTGCTTGGACTCCTTGTTCTCAATGGCACCAGCTGTGTGGTTCTATGTTCCCCAGATGTCTCTTGGGCGGCATGACATGTTCTTTGGTGCTGCCCAACAGCACACTGTCCCCATAGTTCCCCACCCTGTGGCAGGTTTCTAGCCTGATTTTCTCACTCCCTTTCTGTACTCTTCCAGGGTGCTCTTTGTGCCGCTACAGATGAGGAGCGGCTGGTGAGAATGCAGGACGTCATCCAGCAGCTGCCCGCTCCTCACTACAGGTCAGTGCTGCCCTCAGCCTGCTGAGCTCAGCCCTGCTGCACGTCAGAGGGCACTGGTGCCATGCCAGGCTTTGTCTCACGCTGCAACACGATGCCTGTGTGTGCTGAAGCGGTTGAAGGCTACACGGGGTGAATTTATTGGCTCAGTTCCTGGGCACGGGGGCACGCTTGGTGCAGCTGATGGCTGCGGCTGTGCTGTGCTGGGCCTTGGTGCTGCAG
>NW_011169834.1:0-758 GCF_000146605.3 Meleagris gallopavo
TTTCAGAAGCAAAGGGATTAGTTCTCCCTCTCTCACAAGAAGGGAGAGAATTCAGAATCCCAACCCCGAAGATCTCTTATGAGCTACCTATGCAGGATGGTAAAGGTACAGAGATAGCCATTGGGATGCCAGTGCTTCTTGATGAGCAGGAACGCCATTCCCTCCTTCATTACTCAGCTAAAAATCAGAGTCGTGCTGCCTATCCTGGACTAAAATCCCCTCTAACAAATCCAGTTTAATTGGCTCTATTTAATAGGCAGTTGTACCGTGTCAAGGGTTCATCATCCCAATTACTATGGCCTATGAGTCTCCATCTACTGTCCATATTTTCTTTCTCGCGTTCCTGATAGACTTTTTGTCTGCCGACCTCCGTCTTTCACGAAATGTCTCGGGCTCTACTTCTGCAACCTGGATTTCCAGAAGAAAGGAAATACCCCAAGTTAATCCAATACCTTTTTCTTCCCTTCCTTATCGGTTAAGCTAATCATGAAGATCCTTTGTTATCTTCACAACGAAGCTGCATTTTACAGTGCTCTTTGGCAGTCAGCATACTATATATCCTTTCTAAATTTCTGCAAATATTTGGAATTCCAAAAGACCAGAAAAGAGAGAGAGGAAATTGCTCTTTGGGGCTCTTATGCCGCACGAAATGAATGGAGAAGAAGGAAAGAAACCCGTGACCTTGCACTCCGGAGTTGACACGCGGTGGGACTGCAGGTTAACCTTGGCAAGGGCCTGCTGCAAAGAACCCTGCAGCA